>NW_026915744.1:0-125801 GCF_034315485.1 Pezoporus occidentalis
GGGGTGTGTGTGGAGGTTGGAGGGGCTGGGCCCCCTGAGGGTGCCGGTGTGGGTTGGGGGTGCTGAGGGACCCGGGGTTGGAGGCCAGCGTGGTTGTCAGGGCAGATCCTTGCCAAGGAGACACCGCTGCGGGGGGGTCCGGCTGCCTGGGGAGGGTTGTGCCGGTGTTGGTGCTCGGCTGGGCTTCGGTTGTGTTGTCCAATGCTGGGGCCACTTCATGGCCTTAAAGCTTTGGGGTTCAGACCCTTGTGGTGCTGCTGCAGAGAGGGTTTGTTCGTTAGCAACAAGCAAAGGCTCTTCTGGGGAGGTTTCTGTCCGAGTTTCCACCTCTTTTGAGCGCTGGTGTGAGCCAGGGGGTGAGTGTCTGGAGCAGAGCAGACTCTGCCTTTAACATCTCCTCCCTCCAGTTCATAACCCAGGGGTGATCCCTGCTTGGAGGGACCTGGAAGTCCCTCCTGATAACATCAAATCTATGGGGTTCCGTCGCTTTTCTGCCTCAGATGAGCGTGTAAGAGGCCAAGCGTAGCACCTGTGGAGCTGGGGGGGTTGACACGGTGGTGACCGAGCTCAGGACTTGAGCTTCTGTGTTTGTGGGCTTTGCCGTTTCTTTGGCTTGCGGTTTCTGCTTGTGGTTGGAGGCTGGCGAGGTCTTGGCTCGTGGGACATGGTCGGGTTTAGCGAGGGTTGGTCAGATACCTTCTAAAGGAAGGGGGTTGCTATGTTCTATAGATACAGGAAGCATTTGGGGCTTTAAATGTTGAGGAAACGTGTTGGGTCATTTGGCTGTGGTGGGTCTGAGGCACGGGAGCTGGAAGGACAGGGTTGTGCTTATGCAGCCTTCCAGTGCCTAAAAGGGGCTCCAGGGAACCTGGAGAGGGGCTTGGGACAAGGAATGTAGGGACAGGACAAAGGGAATGGCTTTAATCTGCCGGAGGGGAGGCTGAGCTGAGCTCTTAGGCAGAAGCTCTTCCCTGGGAGGGTGCTGAGGCGCTGGCACAGGGTGCCCAGAGAAGCAGTGGCTGCCCCATCCCCGGCAGTGCTCAAGGCCAGGTTGGACCCAGGGGCTTGGAGCATCCTGCTCCGGTGGAAGGGGTCCCTGCCATGGCTGCAGATGAGCTTTAAGGTCCCTTCCAACACAAACCATTTGATGATGTAAAACTCTTCAGCAATTGGAAGTGATGAGGTAGGTAAAACTAAACCTCTACTCTGCTCTCGTGAGACCTCACCTGGAGCATTGTGTGCAGTTCTGGGGTCCTCAACATAAAAAGGACATGGAACTGTTGGAACAAGTCCAGAGGAGGCCACAAGGATGATCAGGGGCTGGAGCACCTCCTGCATGGAGACAGGCTGAGGAAGTTGGGGCTGTTCAGCCTGGAGAAGAGAAGCTGCGGGGAGACCTCAGAGCAGCTTCCAGTATCTGAAGGGGGCCTATAGGGGTGCTGGGGAGGGACTCTTCATTAGGGACTGCAGTGATAGGACAAGGGGTTACGGGTTCAAACTGAAACAGGGGAAGTTTAGATTGGATCTAAGGAAGAAGTTCTTTCCTGTGAGGGTGCTGAGGCACTGGAATGGGTTGCCCAGGGAAGCTGGGAATGCTCCATCCCTGGTTATGTTCAAGGTCAGGTTGAACAGAGCCTTGGGTGCCATGGTTTAGTGCGAGGTGACCCTGCCCATGGCGCAGGGTTGGAACTGGAAGATCTTAAGGTCCTTTCCAACCCAAACTTTTCTCTGATTCTATAAAAACCAACCCCTAAATTCCTGGTTCAGCTCAGCAAAAGGAATTCTGAAATGGAAAGGAAGCTGCGATCCCATCCTGTGGCACAACACGCTGCTGGCTGCCAGCGCTATCCCGTGAAACAGGGAGGTTACTCAAAGTAGTAAAATCCTCCTCGTGTGTGTTGGTGGTGGGCTTGGGATGAGAATGGAAAATGTCTGTTAGGAGCCAGCTCTGGAGGAGCCCCGTGGCTGGGAAGGGAAGAGCCTCCTGGCTTTCAGCTGTTAGTGTCTTGCAGGGTGTTTGTGTTTGGAGCTGTGTGATCCTCTGCAGAGGAGGAAGGGTTTAAAGGAGGAAAAGAGAAAGAGCTCTTCCACATCTGGGTTTAATACTGAGAGCTCTGGGCAGAGTGACCAGTATTGGCTTGGCCCTTTCCAACAGGGTGGAGGGGAAATACAGGCGTTATAGAGACCACGATTAGCAGTGAAACACATCACTGGTGACAGTCCTGCTCGACAAGGTGGCTCCTCTTCTCCTCAGTGTTGAAGACCTCAGCAGGGGACACTGCGATGCCCCCACATGCACTGGTACCCCCCCCCCAGGCTGCATCCTCACAGCTGGAACAGGCTGTGCTGAGAGGTGGGACAGGAAGAAGCTGGAGCTTCTTTGTGTCTTGGAAGTGTTGGAAGGGCAGCTTGTGCTGGGGCTGGTGCCCCCCCTGGGGCTCTGCAGGGACCAGGCCACTTCTCCCTTTGCAGAGCAACTGATGGAGAAAGCAAGCTGCAGACCCCTTCTGCTCTCTCTTGTTGAGGTGAGGGGAGCCCCTGCACAGCTCAGTGCCCGATGTAACCGCAGGGTGCTGCACTGAGAGCTTCCCTTGGGCCAATTTAAGTGAGTTCTATGTTGTTGTGATCTCCTGATGAGGAGGGAAAAGCAAACAGCATTCGCTACATGGGGGGGGGGACAGGAGGAGGGACTAAAGAAGCAAAAGGCCTTGGTTTACTTGCCTTACTTTCCAGGTTTTAATGTTAACTTGGGTTATGGGGACACTTAGTGCTGGCTGAAGGGCCTTCTGCCGTTTTCCTTCCTGGAAACCTGATTTCTCAGCCTCGGCAGTGGAAGATCCAGGCTTTTCTTGTTGATTTCTGTAATGCTTCTTGGAGAAGGCTCCCGTGGGGCTGGAAGTGCTGAGCTGGCCCAGCCTAAAACCTCCCCTACTCACAGAGTAAGTCTCTTGAATGTACCTGGGACACGTTGTAAGTCAAAGCCCTGCACCCTTCACACGAAGCCTTGAGCTGCTGTTCCCTGCCCCGGACCTGCTCTAAACTCCTCTGGCTTCATGGGGAGCTCACTAATGGTTAAGTTTAAGCCCAGCCTTGTGCTTGGCTGATCCTGAGCCTCGGAACAACCGTCTGCTCCCAGTCCCTGCGGCTGGAGCCACCAATGGGACAATAAAAAGCTGGGAGCAGGGAAGAGCTCCCAGGCCCAGCTCGTAAATCACAGCCTGGAAGATTCCCTATGCCTTTACTTGTGCAGCTTTGTCACTGTTGAGATGCCAGGAGTTGCAACAGAGCCTTTCCCAGGGGAGCAGGGCTGGAAGTCTGCCTCTCCAAATGGCATTCCCGGAGTGAGCTCCCAGGCTGTTCTATTCTGGGGGAAGCTCTTGGCTGAATTGTCGTTGTGCTTCATGGATTTCTAGTCGAGTTACAAAGGAGGAGCTGGAATTGCTCTGGGCTGCCTCTGCTTATCTCTTCTGGCCTCAATTACATTTACCATATGTTGGAGGCAGGCAGGGATTGAGTCGGGAAAGGGCTGGAACAGAGAGCAGGATCCTGCCTGTTGCAGCAGCAGGGACTCTGTGAAACCCACCCTGCCATCTGAGAAGGATCAACTGGGACCTTATGGAGCTTGAGACCCCTTCAGCACCAACTGCTTGGTGGGTGCAGAGCCCTGGTGTTGGGGTGAGGAAGCGGTGGAGAGGCTGTCGGCGCATGTGGAAGCCCCAGAACCATCTGGATGCTCTCCTTCAGCGTGCAGAGCAGAACACTACCAGTTTACAAGGCCAAATCTTGAGGTGTTTGATGTTCTTCCACTTGGGAAAAGGCACGTTGTGCCACCAGAGGGAAGTGCTTCCGAGTAGGAAGCTGAGGGAGGAGGTAAAGCAGCTTTGGTGGGAGGTGCCAGGCCACGCACGGGGCTCCTTAGGAATATCAAAGGCTCAGATGAGGCCTTTACAAACAAACTGAGACCCTGCCATTCCCCCTGAACCCTACTGAGAAGCTGCTCTGCAGAGGAACAGCTCCGTGTCACTTCCTTCCCTGGCCTGAAAGAGGAAATTCCTCTCTCCTTAATAAAAGGATCATCTGTCCTGCTCCAGAGACCTCGGGTCTGGCCAGCCCCTGGTTAAATACCTGTTGGAAGGCCCTGGCAAAGGCGTCGAAGCCCCATGTCCTGCTGAACAAAGCCCTTTGCTATCAGCCCTTTCCACGCTGTGGGAAGGGCACAGAGGTGGCATTCCAGTGTCCCACCGCCCTCCCAGGGAAGAGCTTCTGCCTAAGAGCTCATCTCAGCCTCCCCTCTGGCAGGTTAAAGCCATTCCCCTTGGCCTGTGCCAATTTTCCAAGGTTTTCCTGGTGCCTTCCAGCACCTTGCTTAATTCTTTGTCTCTCAGGTCGGGAAAAGAGCCCTCTTGGAGAGGCAGCATGGATGTGCTTAGGCCAACTCGCAGCTCTTGCCCTCCCCTTGTGCACGCTCAGGCTGCTGGCCCATGGCTTCAGCCCCTCCCCACGACCACACCAGCTCCTCCCTCTGTGTAGGAAGGAGACCACAGCTTTTGGGTTGGAGCTGATGGAAACAGTGTGTGCTCAGAGCCTGCCCCGGCCCCTCGGAGCCGGGGAGATGAAAACCTTGGAAGCCCTCCTCGCCCAGAATCGAGGGCTGTTAATGGAGCTCTATGTGCAGAGCACTCCCCCCGGCGGACCTGGGGGCGGGGGTTGATGTCATCCTCAGTTTCTTGATGGCTTTTTCCACTCTCCTCTTTAGAAATGGCATCAGATGTTTCCTCGCTGGGCGCAGGCGTCAGCACCGGGACCACTGGAGGGGCCCAGGCTGGAGGAGCCATCGTGCAGAGAGCACCCAAGAGGCGGCCTGGGTGAGCGTGGCCTGGGGCTAGGGGGGGGAAATCACTGGGGGGAGGTTTGGGGGTGTGTGGGGGGTGCATTTCTGAGAGAACATTGCTCTCTTCATGGGGAAATTCAGCTACTTCTAAGCACAGAAGTTTCCTGGTTCCTGCAGGTGAGTTGCATCCAGTTCCTTCGCATCGTAGTGGTACCCATAAAAAGAGGGGGTTAAAGAGCTGAGTTGCATGAGGAGAAGAGGGTTCCCCACCAAACACTGAGAGTGGAGCAGGAGTCACTGAAGCAGTGAGACCAGTTGCTGCAGGAGAGGTAGAGGAACAGAGAATGGGAATGTTGGAGCCTTACTTTCAGGGAGAGGAGGATGGGGGAAGCTGCCATGTGCTTGTAGGCAAATGCCTTTGCAAATGGAAGGGATCTCGAGTGGCTGCTCTGAAATTCCTGCACAAGAAAGTTCCTCTTTCATCTTAACGCTATTCCAAAGCTCTCCCTGCTCCCCCCTGTCACTCACCCTCTGTCCTTCACCCCCTGATGCTCCCATTGCTCGTTCCCCACACTCTATTGACAGTGCTGCCTCCACACCCTGCTTTTCCATCCTGTTCCTCTGTCCTCCCACAGGCACTTGTCAGGAATGGGGGGGGGGGGGGGAGGTGCCCCTGTCAGAGCAAACACTGTGACGTGTCTGCATTCACCAGGTCACCAGCCTGAACTTTAAACTCTTCAAGGGTTTTGTCCTCCTCTGGTGTTTTGGTTTCTAATGCAGCTGATCCAGTCTGGGAATGCTCCATCTGATGGCTCCCTCCAGCAGTGAGGACTGGTTGTAACAGCCTTGTGGGCTTCAGGTCACTGCTGAGAGATTCAGAGCTTTTGGAACAGGAGGTGATGCAGTGGGTGCTTCAAGTGGGCTTTTCTCTCAGTTCACCCATTCTCTTGCTCTGCTTCTGATGGACAAAGGAAGCTCCCTTCTGACCTCTGTGGGTTGCTCTGAGTCAGCCCCTGGGTTTATTTAAATCTTCCTTTCCAGAACCAGCTGCATCCCTGTAGGGACAGAGAGAAAAACAACCTGTAAAGGAGGAACTGCTTGGTTAAGAGTGATCCTTTTGCTTCTGTTTTTCAGGTTGGATTTTGATGATGATGGAGAAGGGAACAGTAAATTCCTCAGGTGAGGAGAACATTCCTGCTGTGTGTGTGCATCCCCCTCTGGAGCAGGAGCTCGATGTCCATGTGCCTTTTCCTGCCAGCAGCACACAGGGAGTCAGGGGAGGCTGAAGGAGGCTCCACTTCCTTAAACTCTTCCCTTTCTCCATCCTTGCAGCTGATGCCAAAGCAAAGCTGCTGTGCACATGGGGCTGAGTGCAGGGAGGGGATCCCAGCACTCCTTTGGGATTCAGTCTCCATCTGGAGCCTCCCTGGTAGCTCCCGCAGCAAGAGGAGGTTGGCTGAAGGACCAAGGCCTGGGTTGAGGTGGTGGTGTAGAGCTCCAGGATGATGTTGCTGTGTTCAGTAGCAGCAGCTCAGAAGGTTAAATCCTTTCCATGCACTGGTTGTCCCAGCACTGCACTGTGGAGCACTGCTGCTGCCCAGTGATGGGAGAGCCAGAAGCCTCCTGCCCAAGCAGCTTATTGGGACACCAGGATGCTGCTGAGCTCTTGTTGGTGCCTCAGACCCGTTTTTGCTTCATTCTCATGTGGTGGAAGGATGCTTCAGTTCCAGAGCCAGCCTGGCAGGGCAGCAAGTGGCTCCTCTCATGATCCATATGGAGCACAGAAGAGTTGGAAGATCTCATGTTGTGTATTTGTAGTCTCACTACATGCTTTAGGACAACTCCAGTGATAGTGGGGGCCCATCCATGTGTCACAGTCTCTTAAAGGTGACTGCAGGGTGGCTTTGAGGTGACACTAGTCCAGTAGGATCTACCTACCAAGACTTTGGGCTTGGCTTGGGCTAGAGTGTAATTGAGCCCATTTCTTTGTGTGAGCCTATTCCTGAGTGTGATGCCAGTGTCCTTGATGGGAATGTGATGTGGAAAACTTCATCAAGGGAATAAAACAATCAAACTGTGGTCTTTTAACTAGATAAATGAAGGGTTCTGGGCTGCCCACATGCAGTGGAGTTTGCCTTTTGGGTACCAGCCCTTCTTGGGGTGATGTATTAAGCCTTGTTCTTCTCTCAGTGGCTTTGGAAGTGTCACCAGTGTAAGAGCTCTTCTTCCTCTCCCCTTTCAGATGTGATGATGACCCGATGCCAAACGATAAAGAGAGATTTGCCAGGTAAGAGCCTGCTGGGATGCAGTCATGAAGCAGCTCAATGTGAGAGAGATCCTGCAGCACCCTTCTCATCAGCAGTTAGGTTTCCTCTCTTGGAAGTAAAGTGCTCCAAAGGGATCAGATCCTTTCCTTGATGGTTTGGGGACTGGCTCATTGAGTGGGATGAAATGACATTCCTCTTCTCCAACATTTCTTTCAGCTCTTGCCTTGGACTCCCCTTTTCTCCTGCTCAAGGAACTTGCTGAGATTCAGTTTCTTGCTCTCACCTGAACAGGGTTTCCTGGCACATGCTGTGGGTTGTGTCTGGGGGAGTTCCTCGAGCTCAGAGTAACATCACAGGCAGTGTTTCAGCTCTCGGTATCTACTTGTTGGTGTTTGAAAGTCCCCCCCCCCAGCACTGGCACTGCCCTCATGGTGGTTTTTCAGCTTTCTGGAGCCTCTGGAACTCAAATCTAACCATTCCACAGCTTTATTTTGTGTTGGTGTGGAAGATGGGAGGTTCTTGGTGTGTATCTGGGCTCTGTAAATGCCAGAATGTCCCCTCAGTGTGAAGTCACCTTGTGCCATGTCGGTACCAACAGAAAGAAATGAGGAAATGCAGAGTGATACAGGCCAAGACACCGCTTAAGGAAAGCAGAGGAGCTCTCCATGCAGAGAGGCCAGAAAAGGGCAGAACTGAGGATTCCAGGTTGCTGTTACCTGCCAAAGGGCTGGCAGGGACTTAGCTGGGAACCAGAGGGACAGCAGCCCCTGTGCCCTGTGATCCCCCTGCTTAATACACATGTGGGTGAGGCCAGGAGTGAGTAAAGGAACAAACCAACCCAGTTCTGGGTGTGTTGGAATGTGGGCATTATCCTGGCACTTAACTCCCTTGGGCAACAAGGGTGGTGGCAGGAGATGGGAGCAGCCAGTGGTGTGAGTGTGACACCCCAAGAGGAGCCGCAGGCTCCCCTCTGCCCCTGGGCTGCCCATGGCTCTCCATCCTGCTCCTCACACATCAGGCAGACCCCCTTTTTCACTGCATCCTTCCCTGCCTCCTTTTCCACTGCATCCTTCCCTGCCTCCTTTTCCACTGCATCCTTCCCAGCCCCCTTTTCCACTGCATCCTTCTCTGCCTCCTTTTCCTCTGCATCCTCCCCTGCCTCCTTTTCCTCTGCATCCTCCCCTGCCTCCTTTTCCTCTGCATCCTCCCCTGCCTCCTTTTGCAGTGCATCCTCCCCTGCCTCCTTTTGCAGTGCATCCTCCCCTGCCTCCTTTTGCAGTGCATCCTTCCCTGCCTCCTTTTGCAGTGCATCCTTCCCTGCTTCCTTTTCCACTGCATCCTTCCCTGCCTCCTTTTCCACTGCATCCTTCCCTGCCTTCTTTTCCAGTGCTCTCTTCCCAGCCCTCCTTTTGGAGTGCATCCTTCCCTGCCTTCTTTTCCAGTGCATCCTTCCCTGCCTCCTTTTCCACTGCATCCTTCCCTGCCTTCTTTTCCAGTGCATCCTTCCCTGCCTTCTTTTCCAGTGCATCCTTCCCTGCCTTCTTTTCCAGTGCATCCTTCCCTGCCTTCTTTTCCAGTGCATCCTTCCCAGCCTCCTTTTCCAGTGCATCCATCCCAGCCTCCTTTTCCAGTGCTCTCTTCCCAGCCTTCCTCTTCCAGTGCATCCTTCCCTCCTCAAATGGTTTGAGTCAAAAACGAGAAGTGAATATGACTCCTTTGTTATTGCACTAAATCCCATTGGAAATGGAAGGGGAACACAACCACCTCCTGTACTCCATGAACCCACTAAGGATTTAGATGCTCGGCCTCTGCCTTACTGTGCACATGTGGTACCTTCTCCTTTCCTGGGGTAGCTTTTGTTGGGTAGTTTTCCAGCCCTCAAGGAGGAAAACTGCCCCTCAGCCTCTGCAAACCAAGGTTTGCACATTCCTCCTCCCTGGAAGCTGGGAGTGCAGCTGGTGGGAATGGGGGTGATGTTCCCAACCTCAGTGTGCTCCTCACGGGTGTTTCTACAGCAGCATTGCAGGAGTGCATGGTGGTGGCTGTGAACATGCCCCTCTTTGGGTGTTTGGGGTTGGGTTTCTTTGCTTCTCTTATCAAAGCAACTATGGGGTTCTCTTCTGATTACCTGAAAGGAGCAGTTTGTGGCTGGGGCCCTCCTTCCCTGTTCTGCATTTAACCTTCTAATCCTACACAGAGTAAGTGGCACCTCAGTGCAACCCAGAGCTGCCCTTTGCCTGTCTGATAGCCTTGGTAAGCTGAAGGATTCCAACCCTCCAGAGATGGCAGTGTCCTGTGCAATGCTGCAGACTACTGAGTGCTTGGGTTTCTGGAGCTGCTCCTCTGCCAAGCAGCCATGGCCAGAGGCTGGTTTCCTCCTGCATCTTCCCATTTTCCAGTTCTTTTTTCCATTTTAGCTTAGCTCACTGATTTTATTTTTAGGTCTGATGATGAGCAGAGCTCAGCGGATAAGGAGAGACTTGCCAGGTAGGAGAATGGAGATTTCCAGCATGGACAAGCAGAGTATTTCCTTTCCTCAATGTTTCCTAGGCATCCCTTCTCTCTTGTTGTTTCCCCCTTCCCTTCCTTCCCTCCTCTTCTGCAGTAGAGGACTTAAAGCTGAACAGACTCCTGGAAGTGGCTGTGTGATTGGAATGAGGAGGGGAAAGGCATTTATCCCCCTTGTGGGAATGTCTCTGGGGAATACACAGAGGGATTTGTTTGCCAAGGACCTCAGGGCAGAGTGGTTTGGCCACGGCTTTCACTGAGTGCTGTAGCTTTGCTAACCTGTGCTAAACACAGTTCCTCCTGTGCTGGCGCCGGGTGCCAAAGGGCCTCTTCTCGCCTGGGTAAGGTTTGTTGCAGGAATGCTGCTGTTCCAACAAAACAGGGCTGGAAAAGCACCAATTCAGTTTGTTCCACCCCAGAAAACCTTCCAGGTGAGGTGTGGGCCTGCTGGGCAGCTTCAGGCTTCCTGAAAACAGGATTTCCTCCAAGTTCCTCTTTGTAACTGAGGAGGGGCTGTAGCTGGAGTGACCAAAGCAGTCACCTTGGTCCCATTACCACACGTGGGCCTGGTTGGGATGGGTGTTGGGGAGCTGCATCCCTCCAGCAGCAAAACACCAGCTCCAAGTGCACCCAAAACCAAAGCTGTTCAAGTCAGCACTAAGGGTTCTGCTGCTGTTTGCTGCAGAGCTGAGGGTGGAGATCTCTGAAGGGTGGCTCCTTTTGTGCCTCCCCACCTTCTCTGTGGCTTCTTAGAGCTGTTTCTCCCCTGAAGGGCTAAAGAGACTGTCTTAGGTGCTGAGAATGCCCCCATTCTGTGCAGTTTCTTGCCTGTGGCTGGTTTTAAACCAAACCAGAACCCCCCAGCTGCAGGATGGCATAGCTTAAATGCTTGAGGGGATGAGGAAACCCGAGGTGGGACCTATGGACACAGCAAGCAGCAGTGCTTTGGGGTTTCTCCTTCCCCACGAGCTGGTTGTCACTGGCGTGTGAGAGCCTGTAGTAAAGATGTTTGGCAATGGGGCAAGTCCAAGGTCTGGGGGGTTTCCCAGTAGTTTTTGTAGTGAAGGTGGTGGCTTCGTTTCCCACTTGGAGAAGCTGCACTAAAGGTGAGTGTGGTCATTGAAGCACTTCTTTTTCCTGAGTAGCAGTTTCCTACAGCGAGGAGCAGGTCACTGAATGCTGGCACCCACCTGGTAGTAGCTGCTCACTTTGTGGTTATCCTCTTGAATTCACTTGCTTGGCTGTGTTCCTTCCAACACTTCCACCTCATTTCAGTTCCCACCATGTGCTTCCTTGCATCTGATGCTTCCTTCTGCATAGGAAACCTGGCTTTGGAGTTCTCTTTGGAAAAACCCACCTTAGCGACCCAGTTAAACCACATCCACTGGGGAGAAATGAACCAAGACTAACCAGATCTCATCTCTTGGGGTTGGTGGGGACTGTGCCCTGTGGGCAGACATGTGAAGAACCTTCTTGAGGGCTGTGAGGGCAGCATTGGTCATGGGGCTTCTGTAGAGGTGGTCTGCCCACACTGGCCTTGGTCTGTGTAGAAGTGGGGTGTGTATCTGCTCTAAAGCTGTCCCTCCTGGCCATGAGTGTAGAAGCCTTGAGGTAACTGAGAAGTAGCTTCATAAAAGCACTGCAAGGGGAGACTCCTGTGCTGTACCTTAGGTGCCCATGTCGTAGCTGCAGCCCTGGCCTCCTGCTATGGTTACTGGAGACAAGGGTGCCTGAAGGGTGCTGGTGGAGGGGATTGGCTTCAGCATCCCAGGCCAAGCAGTGGGTGGGATGTGTCTCCCAGTGCTGTTCAAAGCAGGAGTGAGGCGAAGCCACTTGGGAGAGCAGAGGCTCGAAGGAGCCCTTGGCTTACCGCAGCCTGATGGAGTCCATGGGGGAGCTGCTGCTTGGCTGCAGCAGCTCAGCCTTGCTCGAGGCCTTCCCCAGGGAGTGAGGTGGTTCCAGTGAGGCCCTTGCCTGCAGCACAGCCCCAGGGTAGAGACTTCTCCTTGCACTCGTTCCTCTGTGCACGCCCAGCATGCGAGGCGCTTGCGGCCCCTCTAACTCCTGACGCGTCTCTTGTGCTCTGTGCTCTTGCCGTGGGGGCATGGCTGAGGCCTGTGGCCTCTTGGTGATTCCTCTTCCTTTTCCTCCTCCCTGGCTTCTTGCAGGGAGAACCACAGCGAGATCGAGCGCAGGAGGAGGAACAAGATGACTGCCTACATCACCGAGCTTTCGGACATGGTGCCCACGTGCAGCGCCCTGGCGCGCAAGCCGGACAAGCTGACCATCCTACGCATGGCTGTGTCCCACATGAAGTCCCTGCGGGGCACGGGCAACACCTCCACTGATGGCACCTACAAACCCTCCTTTCTCACTGACCAGGTCTTGGCTTGATGCTGCTTTGGGGGGAATCAGAGAATGGGTTGGGTTGGAAAGGACCTTGAGATCATCCAGTCCCAACCCCTGCCATGGGCAAGGACACCTTCCATTAGAACAGGCTGTGTCAAGCCACATCCAACCTGGCCTTGAACACTGCCAGGGATGGGGCATTTACCACTTTAGGCAACTGTGCCAGGGCCTCGCCATCCTCACAGGGAAGAACTTCCCTATCTCCAACCTAAATCCCCCCTGTTCCACTCTGAACCCATCACCCCTTGTCCTGTCGCTCCAGTCCCTGATGCAGGTCCCTCTCCAGCATCCTTGTAGCCCCCTTCAGACACTGGAAGCTGCTCTGAGCTCTCCACGCAGCTTCTCTTCTCCAGGCCGAGCAGCCCCAATGTCCTCAGCCTGGCTCCTATGGGAGCTGCTCCAGCCCCTGCTCATCCTCGTGGCCTCCTCTGCCCTTGTTCCAGCAGCTCCATGTCCCTTTTATGCTGGGGACCCCAGAACTGCACCCAGTGCTGCAAGTAGAGGGGCAGCATCTCCTGCAATAAGGGGGGAATCAGACTGTGGGTGGGGGACAGAGAGGCACCCAGGGTGGGTTTAGAGGGTGTCAGTGCTTGGAGTGAAGCACGTGTCTCTGTCTGTGAATGCAGGAGCTCAAACACCTCATCCTGGAGGCCGCCGATGGCTTCCTCTTCATCGTGTCCTGTGAGACAGGGAGGGTGGTTTACGTCTCTGACTCCGTGACTCCCGTCCTGAACCAGCCCCAGTCGGAGTGGTTTGGCAGCACCCTCTATGACCAAGTGCATCCGGATGACGTGGGCAAGCTGAGGGAGCAGCTCTCCACGTCGGAGAACGCCCTGACAGGTAACGCAGCCTGGGCTGGGATTGCCAGGGGTGGGTGTGTGGAAGCCTGCGGAGGGCTTGGATTAAAACCTTGCCTTTGTAGAAGGAACCAAACCCTGGTGCCTTTCTAACAAGGATCCTGCAGCCCCCCCTGAGAGTGCATCTAAAGGTACCACTGGTGACACTTGTGTCTTGCTAGTCCCCAATGCGTTGCCTGGTGCCTGTGCTGCTGAAGGCCTCGTGCTGCAGCAGCATTTTGCTTTCTCTTCTGTCCTCAGGTCGCATCCTGGATTTGAAGACGGGGACTGTCAAGAAGGAAGGGCAGCAATCCATGAGGATGTGCATGGGCTCACGGAGATCCTTCATCTGCAGAATGAGGTGAGGAAGAGATGCCCTGATCTCATCGGAGCCTGAAGCTGAGCTTGCTCCCTGGCCCCTTCGTGCTCTTATTTCAGCTCATTCTGACCCAGACATGGTATTACATGGCTGAGCTCTCCACACAGTGCTAGCACACAAGCTCTTGAGCTATCTCTTTGCCCTAAGATAGCTCTCAAGACTTGTGGCAGAAGATCCAGTTCCAAGTCACAGTTTGGTTTGACCCCATGTGTCCCTTGAAGTCTGTAGAATGAGGTGGTGGAGATGCAAAGATTCATCCCCGTTTATAGATAGGCTTATACCTCTCTTACTGAGGATTGTCAGAGAGTGTTGATGTTGGCCAAGGAAGATAAAAGCCTTTCCCCTTGGATTTCTCCTCCTGGCACAGGTGTGGCAACAGCTCCGTGGATCCAGTCTCTGTGAATCGTCTCAGCTTCATGAGGAATCGCTGCAGGTAAATGGTACAAGAGTTAGAGGCAAACCTCTGTCATCAGAGTGCTGGGGCCACAGAAGAGCTTAGATCTGCTGGGAGAGGAGCTGAAGTGCCAGATAATCCTGGGGAAGGTTATCATGGAATTCTGGAATGGTTTGTGTTGGAAGGGACCTTGAAGCTCATCTAAAGCCATGGGCAGGGACACCTCACATTAGACCAGATTGCTCCAAGCCCCATCCATCCTGGCCTTGAACACTTCCAAGTGTTCTTATCCCAAGCTTTACAATCAGTTGAACACAAGTGTCCTTTACACTGGTGCTGTTGGGCTCTTTTTAACTTGAAGCAGACAGATTCCAGCCTATTCTGTCCTTGAACCTCCTGCATTTCCATGAAGTCTTTGTCCTTTTTTTCACTCTTTTTTTGACTCCAAGTAGAAACCTTGCCTCCCCTTCCCTCAGTTTAAGACAGAGCATAACCAAACTCTTTCTCTCTCCCAAGGAATGGCTTAGGGGCAGCAAAGGATGGCGAGCCTCACTACGTCGTGGTGCACTGCACGGGTTATATCAAGGCCTGGCCCCCTGCAGGTAACAACTTCCCTCGCTTGGGGCTGGTTTGAAGTCTAAAGTTGTCCATTCTGGGGCATGGAGGTGCCAGCAAATGCTTTGCACATGTATCTGCCACTTGTTAGGTACCACTTTTAGTTTCAGTTTGAGCTGATGGTTGCAGATGGTTGGGTCAGAGATCGATGATACTGATGAAGGTGGCAATAACATCACCCCTCTGACCTGCTGGCTTGTGCTGACAGAGATCTTCAACCCTTCTGGTGATAAAAGCAGGAGGAGACAACTTAACTTCCCAAATTCCTCCATGGGAAAGGCTGTTGAGTTACAGAACAGGGTGGGAGATGCACCGAGGGCAGAGCTGAGTGCCTGTTTCTTCTGAAATGAGCAGTTTCTCACCTGCTGGGTGCTTTTGCCTCTCCCCTCTCAGGTGTTTCACTGCCTGATGATGACCCAGACGCTGGCCAGGGCAGCAAATTTTGCCTTGTGGCTATTGGCAGGCTCCAGGTGAGTGGCATATTCCAACACCTCGACATTGCCTTGTCCTCAGAGTGCCCAGAGTTCAGCTGATGTGCGTGAAGATGCTTCCTGATGGCCCCAGATCCGCCTGCAGGGTCAGGAGGAAGCAGCTCCCCCGGGTTCACTGACACCATCCTGGTCTCCCCTCGCAGGTCACAAGCTCCCCCAACTGCACAGACATGAACAACGTTTGTCAGCCCACAGAGTTCATCTCCCGGCACAACACCGAGGGCATTTTTACCTTCATAGATCACAGATGTGTGGCCACGGTTGGTTACCAGCCGCAGGTGAGATGATCCAGCAGCATCCTCAGCATTAACTGCTGCTCAGATTGACTTCTCCTTCCTGCCTGTCTTGTACAGCACAGCCCTGCCTGGCTAACACATGCCCAGGGCCTAAACCAGACGTGCTTCTTCCCCAGCAGTTGTGGTTTCATGTGCTTCTCTAAGTGCTTTGATCCTTGGGAGGATGGGGGGCTCTGGCTTATGTCAAACCTCAATTAGGAGCAGTTTGGTCTCCAGTTGAGTTCAAGATCTAACGTTAGGCACTGTTGTGCTTCTCTTTAAAACACAGCGTGCCCGTTCCTGGGCTTGCTTTGTGCACCAGTGTCCTGGGTTCAGCACAACCAGTGATTTGGGGATGGGGGCAGCTGTACCTACCTGTCCAACGGGGAAGTGCTGGGGGATCTGCTGCAGCTCAGCTGCCCTTGTCTCTTCCCAATTCTTTCCCAATTAGGAACTTCTGGGGAAAGACATTGTGGATTTCTGCCACCCAGAAGACCAACAGCTTTTGCGGGACAGCTTCCAGCAGGTACAGCTCTTCGGCTCCCCCTTTGCATGCAGTGTGGTGCCCAGTCTTGGTGCTTGCAAAGCAGTGACATGGATTGGAAAAGCAAGAGTAAAACTCGACTTTAGAGCTTGCAGTTGCAGTCACGGAACTGCACATGTGCAAAGCACACCAGAAGCATCTGATGTCTAACTGTTGCGTTCGTCCTCTGGCTGCTAGTCCAGTCTGCTTTTAGGGCCAGAGCCGTGGCTACAAAGGGCTTCTGGGAACCACTGGCTCATCTCTAGGGCCCAGCCCAGTGCTGCACAACTCGAGGTGGAGCTGATTTCCTTGCCCTGTTGTCGTTACTCTTATTTCTGAGGGCCTTGGACTTGTGGCAGGGCAGGTAAGGCTGCCCCTGTGCTTTCATGACTCCAGAAAGTAGCTGCTCATATCCATTTGTCCAAATAGAATCAGAAGCAAGAGCATGTGCGTCATTTGCTGAAGGCTTTTTCATACATCTCACCAGGGCAAAGAGATAAAGGGAAAGGCAAAAAGGGGACGTTGGATTCTCCTCCCATATCATTCAGGAAGAGCTGGAAGTACCGTTTAGCTGAGGAAGAGCAAGAGATGGTCCTGAGGCTTCGAGGCAGAGGGTGTCAGGGGTGTTAGGGGGGTGGCTCAGCAGCAGGTTGCTCTTCAACACCTTCTTTTATCAGGTCCTACTGATGGCATTACGTTTTTTTAGGTGGTGAAGTTAAAAGGCCAGGTTCTGTCAGTCATGTTCCGATTCCGATCCAAAAACCGGGAATGGCTCTGGATGAGAACCAGCTCCTTTACCTTCCAGAACCCCTACTCGGATGAAATTGAGTACATCATCTGTACCAACACCAACGTCAAGTATGTACATGGAAATGACTTGCCGAGCACCAGTGATAGCACCCAACCTGAGGGGACCTTGGCCCAGGGTGACCAGCAGCACAGGACAGCAGGAGCTTTGGCCTCTCCCCTCACCCTGGGGAATTCCTGGAGGAATTGCTCTCTTCCTGGGCTGTGGCAGGCTCTAGAGGCCTAGATACACCTCTCCTGTGGCTGTGTTGGTTGTAGGGCTTAGCAAGCTGCCAAAGCTCATCTCCAGCAATGCCTTCTTTAGTTCTGGTTTCTGGAGCAGGTCTCCTCTGTGTGTGATGGCACTCAGAGCTCATAGGAGTGAAGTCTGCCTCTGGATGTAGCTCCAGGGCTCCTGGGACAGTCCTGCTCCATGGAATGGCTTTTCACATAAGCAGGGCTGATGCAGCTCGTGGTAGGAAGTGAACACTGTTTCCTTCCCTGCTGTAGCCTCAGAACTGAGCTGCAGTGGGGAGGCTGCTTTCATTGCTGCTCTCTTCTTTTCCCCCTCTTGGCTGTTCTGGTGGGTTGGTGCTTCTCCTTTGGGACTGTCAGAGCCAAGCAAGCTCCAGGCCCCTCACAGAAGAGCAGCAACTGAAACAAGGCAAAATAAGAAGGAAAGCCAAGTGCCTGCACGTGACTGAGAGGTGTAGATGGGGTCTGTCCAGCCAGCAAAGCAGGCTACGCTGCCTGTGGGCAAGGCAGGGTCCTAGAGGGCAGGGAGCATTTCTGCCCTTCCTGCAGCTGGCAAGCTGCTGCTTTCCCATGGGAAAGGATGAAGAGTTGAGCAGTGACAAATCCCTTTGGCTTTACAGAACCTGAGTCCAAGTGCAGGGCTGAAACCTGATGCAGGTCTGCCACAGGCCTTCATCCCAGTCCTGGGCTTAGAGAGATCTCTTTGACCTCATCCATTCCACACACATCCATTCCCACATCCATGCTATGCCTTGGAAAGCACTGTGTAAGCTCAGAGCAGCAGCAGCCTGTGCCTTTGGGGTGCAGTTTGTCTTTGCTGGGTTGTCGGTGTTGTCTCATCTTCAAGCTCAGGTGCTCCTGAAGCAGCAGCAGCAAAAGAGCTGTTGGGAAAACGCTGGATTTCTGTTCCTTTCTTGTGGGAGTTCAGCATTTACTGACTTCTGACAGGGACAGAAGAGCATAAAGAACTCCACCAATGTCTTGGGCTTGAAACCTAAAGCTGCTGGTGGTCTCTGGAGTGGCTGACATAGAGCTGAATGCAAAACCTCAGGGGGGTTGAGGTTCCTACAGCCTTTGCTTGTGCTTTAAGGAGGATGCAGCTCTGGCCATGCTCCTGGTGTAGGCTATTAACTGCTCCCTGCTCAGTGGGAGGGTGCAGAGCCCAGCCCAGGAGCATTGCATTCCATGAACCCCCCTTGCAGAGACCGTGGAGCCTGGGTGGAAGGATCCTTGGCTCCAACAGGCTTTGCAAGAGCAAAGCTTCCCGTCCCATCCGCGCCGGGCGCGTTGTGCACGCAGCAGCCAAGTGTTTCCTTTCCTTTGGTGTATTTTACAGTCTCTTTGTTCTTTTGTCTTTCTCTCTTTGCTTTGAAGGAACTCGAGCCAGGAGTCTCGGCCTGCCCTGTCCAGCTCCCTGCAGAGGCCCCAGCTGGGCCAGGCTGTCAGCCTTCCCCTGGAGATGGGCACAGCACAGCTGCCCGCAAGGTCAGGAGGTGCTCAGCTCCTTTTCCCATGCCTCTCATGCTGATTCTGCCCTCCTCTCCGATAGCCTTCCTACCCACACTGTCCTCTCTGCAGCACTCGCCTCCTCTGCCTGGTGAATCAGTGCTGTAACCACAGAGGAGCTGTTCCCTTGGCAATGGCTTTGAGCAGCCGGTGCTCTCCTGTTACAGACGCTTTCTATTTTAGGCAGCAGCAGCCCCCCCAGCAGCCAGAGCTGGAAGTGGTCCCAGGAAGAGAAAGCCTGGCTGGGTACGACCACTCGCAGGTAAATCCCCACCAGCTTTGCTTTACTCCTCCTTAGCTAAATACCCTTTCACTGGGGTGGCCACACCAACGTGACTTGAGGCTGCTGAGGGTTTGGAGAGGGAAGTGCTCTGCCTTGGATCTCCTTGCTGGGTTCTGATCTGCCCCTGTGGCATCCTCTCTGCTGTGCCCCCCCCCTTGGTGGTGCCAGCCCTGAATGGCTCCCAGTGAAACACATAGGGAGCCAGGGAGCAGCCAGCAGCCCCTTTCCTGTGAGGGCTTCTCCATCCAGGCTGCAAGGGGGCTGATGTGCTTGAGGTACAGAGAGCTCACATGTAACCTGCTCCAGGTTCCTGTCCAGCCTGTGACTGCTGCGGGCCCGGAGCACAGCAAGCCCTTGGAGAAGGCTGAGAGCCTCTTTAACCAGGAGAGGGACCCAAGGTTCAGCGAGATCTACAGCAGCATCAGTACAGGTAGGGGGGGCTCTGCCAGGGCACATGGTGTCTTCATCCGGTTTCAGCTTCAATCTGGGTGCGCTTTCCTCCTTCCTCAGTCACCCAGAGCAGCTCTGGGCGCAGGGGCTCAGCGTGGCTGGGATGTGGCAGCCCAGGTCTTGCACAGTGGTGCTGCTCATGCCACTGCGTGGAATGGCTTTAACCTGCCTGAGGGGAGACGGAGATGAGCTCTTAGGCAGAAGCTCTTCCCTGGGAGGGTGCTGAGGCGCTGGCACAGGGTGCCCAGAGAAGCTGTGGCTGCCCCATCCCTGGCAGTGCTCAAGGCCAGGTTGGACACAGGGCTTTGGAGCATCCTGCTCCAGTGGAAGGGGTCCCTGCCTATGGCTTTAGATGAGCTTTAAGCTCCCTTCCAACCCAAACCATTCCAGGATTCCATATGCTGCTGTGGCAGGGAGCTGTCCTGCAGCTGGGGAAGGAGGGGGTGCGAAGGTGTCTCCTGCTCTTTTCCGTCTTTGATTCTTACTGTGTGTCCCTAGAGAGCAGTTCTCTGTCCCTGGTGTGAGTGCAGCGGCTGCTCGAAGCCCAGAGGACCTTAACCCGAGTTTATTTGCAAATGGAGAGGAAATCAAATTAAAGAGGCTTTTACAAAACCATCTGGAGCAGGAGCGGTCACGTTTGCTTTGGCTCCCAGCAGTTTCCCTTCACACGAGCTCCTGCAGCTGAATCTGTCCCTGTTCCTGCTGCTGAGGCCTCCTCAGCCCTGAAGTGACTCCCCCTCTCTCCCCAGACCAGAGCAAAGCTGTTCCTGCCAGCACAGTGCCTGCCAACCAGCCCCTCTTCAGCCAGGGAAACACCTTCACCCCATCGAGACCTGCTGAGAACTTCAGGTGAGGCTTTGGTACCCTTCTGAACGGCCTCCTGGTAACTCGGGCTTGTCCTGTGCTTGTCCCTGTCCTGGTTGTGTGTCCTGCAGCTGCTGAGTGTTCCCAGGCTCTCTGTGTGCCAGTGATGGGCCATAAACGTGTTCCTTTGTCGTGGGCATAGGAAGTACAGAGGGAATACATCCGGACATCACTTTGTTTTGGGTGCTGGGGGTGAGAAGGGCTCCTGCCTCTTGGACATGTGGAGGCTGAACCCTGAAAGCTGAGCCTTGCCCACAAGCCCTCAGTGCTTTGTTAGTCCCTGGTTATGGTTGGACTTGATGACCTGCAAGGTCTTTTCCAAGCTGGTTGATTCCATGATTCTGTTGTACAGGGGCAGTGCGATGGGCACTGAAACCATGTTTCTGGGCTCATCTTCCCCCCCAGTAACAGGCCCAGGGGTGGTGTTTGTGCCTTTTCCCTCCCGTTTGGGATACGAGTGTCTCAGGGTGCCTCTTGTCCCGCAGGAGCAGCAGCATGGGCCCTCCTGTGAACATCATTCAGCAGCAGCCCTCCTCAGCGGGCCGGATCTTAGCCCAGATCTCGCGCCACTCCAACCCAGCTCAGGTCAGCGGAACCAACTGGGCTCCAGGGACACGGCCGGTGTTCACACCCCAGGTAGTGCCTGAGCCCTTGGTGCAGGCCCCGGGTCCCTGCTCTGGTACAGACCCTGCTTGCCACCACAAACGGACCTGCTTTAGCTCCACAGCTGAGTGATGGAGCGGTGCTGTGTGCCTGGGTGCTTCCCCTTGGGGCCAGTCCAGCAACTTGTGACCCTCGCTAAGATGAGGTTCCAAATGCATCTCTCCTCTTCCTCTCCTGTTTCGTGTTCTTTCCCAGCAAGTGGCATCCCAGACAGTGAAGACTCGACCCCCTTCCTTCAGCATGGGGACTTTCCAAGGCACCCCATCCTCCTTCAGCCCCATGGCAGCGCCTGGCTCCACGGCTTCCCCTACAGGGGCTGCGTACCCGAACCTTGCCAGCCGTGGCACAGGCTTCAGTGAGTACAGCTCGGGGTTCTGGGTGCAACAGGATCCCCTTGGAGGAGAGCTGGGAGCCTGGGTGGGAAATGCTCCCCATCGTTTCCTTGTGTATGCTGGGAATGCTGGAATGTAGCAGGCAGAGCAGAGCAGACAGGGAGAATCTCCTCCCTCGACCTGCTTTAGAAGAGAAGGCTCAGGGGGGACCTGATGGCTCCCTACAACTGCCTGACAGGAGGATGGAGCCAGGAGGGGCTGGGCTCTGCTCCCAAGGGATGGGACAAGAGGAAACGGCCTCAAGCTGCACCAGGGCAGGGTTAGATGGAGCTGAGCAACAATTCCTGCCCCAAAGGGTGCTCAGGCATTGGAACAAGCTGCCCAGGGCAGGGCTGCAGGCACCGGCCCTGCAAGTGTTCACACACTTTGTAGAGGCCCATGGCTTAGTGGTGGCCTTGGCAGTGCTTGGGAACAGTTGGACTGGAGGAGCTTACAGCTCTTTTCCACCCCGGTTGATCCCCTGATGCTGTGCTGGGGATGCAGCCCGGCACACACACTGATGGCTCCTGTTGAGCCTCTCATCCCTCAACACCCCAAACCCCCCTTGCCCTATGAAGCCCCATCCCTGGGCCGGGGATGACGCGCTCCCTGTGCTCTGTTCCAGCCCCGGAGGCCGCGCAGGCCCCGGCACCGTTCCCGGCGCGGGCGGCCGAAGGCGTTGGGATGTGGCCGCAGTGGCAGGGGCAGCACCACGGCGCGGCGCCCGGCGAGCAGCACGTGCAGCAGCCGCAGCCCAGCCAGCCCGAGGTGTTCCCGGTAAGAGCCGGCTCCTGCCGCAGCCTCCGGAGCGGGGCAGAGGGGCTCGGGCCGTGGGGGAAAAGGGTCTTTGCTGCCCAAGGAGGGGCAGTGCCTCAGGTGCTGGAGCTTCATCCTGAGGCCTGGAGGTGTTTAAGGAAGGAGCTGTATGGTCCCTATAGGGGGACCATAGGTGGTGTATAAGGGAGGAGGTGTATGGTCCCTATAGGGCAGGCTGGTGGTGTATAAGGGAGGAGGTGTATGGTCCCTATAGGGCAGGCTGGTGGTGTGTAAGGGAGGAGGTGTATGGTCCCTATAGGGCAGGCTGGTGGTGTATAAGGGAGGAGGTGTATGGTCCCCATAGGGCAGGCTGGTGGTGTATAAGGGAGGAGCTGTATGGTCCCTATAGGGCA
Organism: Pezoporus occidentalis; assembly: GCF_034315485.1. NCBI lineage: Eukaryota > Metazoa > Chordata > Aves > Psittaciformes > Psittacidae > Pezoporus > Pezoporus occidentalis. The sequence goes on from NW_026915744.1 coordinate 21,876, forward strand.
GGCTGGTGGTGTATAAGGGAGGAGGTGTATGGTCCCCATAGGGCAGGCTGGTGGTGTATAAGGGAGGAGGTGTATGGTCCCTATAGGGCAGGCTGGTGGTGTATAAGGGAGGAGGTGTATGGTCCCTATAGGGCAGGCTGGTGGTGTGTAAGGGAGGAGGTGTATGGTCCCCATAGGGCAGGCTGGTGGTGTATAAGGGAGGAGGTGTATATGGGAGGAGGTGTATAAGGGAGGAGGTGTATGGTCCCTATAGGGCAGGCTGGTGGTGTATAAGGGAGGAGCTGTATGGTCCCTATAGGGCAGGCTGGTGGTGTATAAGGGAGGAGCTGTATGGTCCCTATAGGGCAGGCTGGTGGTGTATAAGGGAGGAGGTGTATGGTCCCCATAGGGCAGGCTGGTGGTGTATAAGGGAGGAGGTGTATGGTCCCCATAGGGCAGGCTGGTGGTGTATAAGGGAGGAGGTGTATATGGGAGGAGGTGTATAAGGGAGGAGGTGTATGGTCCCTATAGGGCAGGCTGGAGGTGTATAAGGAAGGAGCTGTATAGATCCTATAGGGCAGGGTGGAGGTGTATAAGGGAGGAGGTGTATGGATCCTTTAAGACAGGCTGGCGGTGTATAAGGAAGGAGCTGTATAGACCCTGTAGGGCAGGCTGGAAGTGTATGAGGAAGGAGGCGTATAGACCCTATAGGGCAGGCTGAAGTGTATAAGGAAGGAGGTGTATAGACGCTATAGGGCAGGCTGGAGATGTATAAGGGAGGAGGTGTATAGACCCCATAGGCAGGCTGGAGGTGTATAAGGAAGGAGCTGTATAGACCCTACGGGGCAGGATGGAGGTGTATAAGGGTGGAACTGTATAGACCCTATAGGGCAGGCTGGAGGTGTATAAGGAAGCAGGTCTGTAGACCCTATAGGGCAGGCTGGAGGTGTATAAGGAAGCAGGTCTGTAGACCCTATAGGGCAGGCTGGAGGTGTATAAGGAAGGAGGTCTGTAGACCCTATAGGGCAGGCTGGAGGTGTATAAGGAAGCAGGTCTGTAGACCCTATAGGGCAGGCCAGAGGTCTGTAGGGTAGGCTGGAGATCTATAGGGCAGTCCAGAGGTCTGTAAGGCAGGCCAGAGGTCTATAACGTGGGCTGGAGGTGTATAGTGCAGGATGGAGGTCTATAAAGTGGGCTGGAGGTCCAGAGGGCTGGAGAATTGGAGGGCTGGAAGACTGGAGATCCATAGGTCTGGAGGACTGGAGGTCCAGAGAGCAGGAGGGCTGGGGAACCAGAGGTCTGGAGGTCCAGAGAGCAGGAGAACTGGAGGTCCAGAGGGCTGGAGGAACAAAGGGCTAGAGGGCTGGAGGTCCAGAGGACTGGAGGTCCAAAGGAGGAGAACCAGAGGGCTGGAGGACCAGACGACTGGAGGTCCAAAGGAGGAGAACCAGAGGACTGGAGGTCCAAAGGAGGAGAACCAGAGGGCTGGAGGACTGGATTTCTGGAGAGCTGGAGGGCCAGAGGGCTGCAAGACTGGAGGGTTGGAAGTCCAGAGATCTGGAGGGCCAGGGGTCCAGAGGGCTGTAGGCCTGGAGGTCCAGATGGCTGGAGGTTTGTAGCAGGCTGGAAGTGCAGAGGACCAGAGGGCTGGAGGACCAGATTGCTGGAGGGCTGGAGGCCCCCAGGGTTATAGTTCCAGAGAGCTGGAGGTCCAGAAGACTGGAGGATGAGAGGGCTGGAGGACCAGGGAGTTGGAGGTCCAGAGGGCTGGAGGAACAGGGAAATGGAGGACCAGAGGGATGGAGGTCCAGAGGGATGGAGGAGCAGGGAAATGGAGGACCAGAGGGATGGAGATCCAGATTGTTGGAGGACTGGAGGTCCCCAGGGTTAGAGCTCCAGAGGGACCAGAGAGCTGGAGGGGCAGAGGTCTGGAGGAGTGGGTATTGAGAGGACTGTAGATCCAAAGGGCTGGAGAACTGGAGGTCCAGATGGCTGGAGGACCAGAGGGCCGGAGGTCCAGAGCACCAGAGGGCTGGAGGACCAGGGGACTGCAGGTTCATAGTGTGGGAGAACTGGAGGAACAGAGGGTGGGCGAACCAGAGAGCTGGAGGACTTGAGAACCAGAGGGCTGGAGGTTTGGAGGTCCATAGGGCTGGAAGGCTGAGGCCTCATTCTTGTGAAAGCCCAGCAGAGCTGATCCTTGGGTGTGTGATGCTCTGCTCCAGCTGCTCTCTCCCTGTATCCCACAGGACATGCTGACCATGCTGGGAGAGCAAGGACCCAACTACAACAACGAGGAGTTCCCGGAGCTCAACATCTTCCCGTCCTTCTCAGAGTAGAGCCAGGCCTGGGGAGCTCACCCCAGCCCCGTGTCCCAGCCAGGGCTTTGTCTCCAAGGCCTCTGAACTCTGAACACTTCCTGCCTTCTGGAAGTGAAGCTCCACCATGGAGGAAGCTTGGCAGGAGGAGGAGATGCTGGTGAGGTTGTGGGCACCTGCCCTGTGTGGTGCTGGCAGTGGGGACTGGTCTGGAGGCCTCAGGACTGGAATGGTGCCGGAGCTCACCAAAGCCCCGCGGTTCCTCACGCTGGGCTGGTCGGAGGGGTTCCTGTCTGGATCACAGACAAAGCCCTCCAAGTTCCAAGGTGGCTTTTCCTGTTTTTATTTCAACCTTCTATACCCTGCCTCTCTTTTCTATAAAACACAAAGTATTGTAACTTTTCCAGTATTGGAAGAAGCTCTTCCAAGTGTTAATCCATGTGGAACTCGATCCCAGAGGATGCTTGAGTAAGAGCCCGTGTCCAAAGCAGCTCCTCACTGGAGGAGCTCTCCTTGGAGGGTTGTTCCCAAAGCTCTGAGGAGCTTTAGATGCTCCCACGTTGGTGGGTGGTTGGATTCCATCTCTCCTGTGAACTGTGCAATGAGTTTGGGCCTCGGAGTCGGTGTCGCCATCGACTCCCTTGGGCCCGGTTGTGCCGGGAATGACGGGATAGTTCCGAGCCATAAAGCTGTTGTATCTCCAGAGCTTTGGTCTTGCTGCATCACTCCTGCAGCGGGTTCCTGTGCTGCCAGCTGTCATGGTCAGCTTGGTGGGGGGCAGTGGAACTGCTCTGCGTGGGTAGTGGGGTTCCACCGCATGGAGATCCAGGTCCTCACCTTCCTGCTGGAGCTGAGCAGGGCCTCGCTGAGGAGCTGGTTTTCCCTCTCATCACTGTCTCCTTAAAGGCAAATTCCTGCCTTGTGCTGACCCTGTTGCCAAATCCTGGGATGGAGGCAGCTGAGGCAGGTGGGAATGGGAAGATGGAGGCTTTATATCCATCACCTTCAGTTTAAACCTTCCGATCTTGTGGCAGGAAGAAATGGGGGGCAAATCTTGCTCTCCTCAGGCTCCACACTTGGATTCCTGCTGCCAGGGCAAGCCTGGCTTCCATTCCAATAGGAAAACTTGCTCATTGCGGAGTTGAACGTGGAAGGAAACTTGGCACAAGCGCAGCAGGGGAAGGACAAGCAGCATTCCTGAAGCCTGGCTGCATACTTTTCCCTCCTCCCTGCGTGTCAGTGGGGCTGAGAGCCCCTGCTGGCCAGGAGGGGCTGCTCTGCTGCTGTGGGAAGAGGAGAGGCTGTGCTGGATGCTCCCACAGCAGCTTTTGGTACCGTCCAACCCCTCCATCGTGTTCCTGCTCATGGAGGGTGATGCTTGTAGTGACCTGGAGAGGCTTCTCTTGGGGTGGAGCAGAAAACTTCCGTTTTTTTCCACTTTTTCTCCTGTTTTTATTGGAAAACTAAGATTTGAAGTTGTTTTTTCCTCATTTCCAACCCCACTTCCAAATGTAGCCATGGGAAGGTGGAAACCTCCCATTCAGGAGTTTGGAACCATCCTGTGTTCCCCCTGCCTGCCCTTTAATCCAGGGAATCTGCTACCAGCAGTAACACGATGGCCTCTCATTGCCTGTCCCATCCCAGTGCCAGGTTCTGGAGTTATCCCAGGCATGGAGGCGTGTGTTTGGGAAGCAGCAAGGTGCTTCCTGCGTGCTCATCCCCAGGCCGAGCTGTGCCGTGCTCCGGTGTGGGATCCCTTCCCAACGGATGCAGGATGGAGCAGCCCTCGCCTGCCCAAGGAGGAGGCAGGTTCCCATTTCTACAGCCCTCAAGCCCTGGAGGAGGTGACCTTTGGGGAGCTGCAGCTCTGGTGCTCTCTGCAGTGATGTCCTTCAGCTCCAGCTCTGCCCAGGGCACCAGAACCTCTTCTTCCTCCTCGTGTGGGCCCCAGACTCCCTCTCGCTGCAGCACTTGGTGATGGTTCCATGGGGCAGAGATCTCACAACAGAGATTTCCCTTGGCAAAGCTCAGCCTCATTCCTGCCTCCTCCCTCCCTGTGCCATGGCTATGGGGTACCCTGGATCCCCATCCTTCACCTAACAGCAATACTGGGAGCCCTGGGTGCTCCATCCCTGGGTGCTCCCTCCCTTCTTCCCCGTCTTGGGTACTTGAATGGTTGTTGGGGCTGCTCAGCCTGGAGAAGAGAAGTTGTGGAGAGCTCAGAGCAGCTTCCAGTGTCTGAAGGGGGCTGCAAGGATGCTGGGGAGGGGCCTTCATCAGGGACTGGAGCGACAGGACAAGGGGTGATGGGTTCAGACTGGAACAGGGGGGATTTAGGTTGGAGATAAGGAAGAAGTGAGGGTGGTGGGACACTGGAATGGGTTGAATGGAGAAGCTGTGGCTGCCCCATCCCTGGCAGTGTTCAAGGCCAGGTTGGACACAGGAGCTTGGAGCATCCTGCTCTAGTGAAGGGGTCCGTACCTGTGGCAGGGGCTGGAGCTGGATGAGCTTTAAGGTCCATTCCATCCCATTGCATGATTCCTCCCCGGAGAGGGGATGCAGTCAGTGCCCCTTCAGCCTCACCTTGTTCCCACCTCTTGGCTATCTTCAGCCTCACCTGCATGGAGCAGGGCCCCCTAAACCGCTGCTCCCCCTTCCCTGCCCCTGCTCTGGCTGCTGGGTCCCTGCTGTGGGTGCTCTGTCCCCAGGGGTGGCCTCACCCCTCGGTCACACTCGGCCACGTCAGGGCCCCGTGCTCAGGGCCATGGGGCCACAGCAGGGCCTGACTCAGCCCCGCTATGGGCAAGGGGAACTGATGTCTGGGTGCAGGTCCCTGTCCCTGGGACCCCTGCAGTGACGTGGGGACAGCTTAAGGGGTGGCTCCATCCTTGGTGCTTCTCCATCCCCTTCACTGTGCCCCGGGAGGGCCCATCCCTGCACCCATGGTGGGGTGATGATGATGATGGTGATGATGATGATGGTGATGATGATGTCCCCGATGTGATGGGGCTGATGCCACCGGGCCATGACCAAGGTTTTCTGCTTGTCCCAGGCAGGAGCCTCGTGATGAGGTGCCCGTCACTGCAGAAAGCACCGTCTGGTCCTGCTTCCCCCTGTGCTGCTGCGGGGTCAGGGCTGAACTGGGCACCAGTGGCTGAATCCTGCCCTTAGTGGGGCAGCAGCCTTGGTTTGGGGACACTGGGGACAGAGATGAGGCCCCGTCCCCTGCTCCAGGTGTCACACAGCATCCCTGGGGGAGGGTTTCATCCTGCCCTCATCCTTTGGGACCACCGTGTCCCAAAGCAAGCGGGTGCTCAGCTCCCCTTGGGAAGCAGTGTGGGTCTCCCGGGAATGCGGGCAGCCCGTGGGGCAGGGCTATGGGACAAGGAGATGTCCTTAGGGCAGGACATCGCTGGAGCAGGATCCAGAGCCACCAGCCCCACAGCTGGGGCTGACTCAGCATCACGTGAAGCCGGGAGGGAGCCGCTGCTGGATCCCCCCCTCCCTTCCCGGTCTCCTCCTTCCCTCCACCCCTGGAGCAGCTCCCAAAACTTTCCAGCTGCCGCTTGAACTTCCTCAATCCGGGAGCATAAAAGAGCCGCGGCCGCAGCGCCTGCATCCCGGTCCTGGCTGCACCGTCCCCCGCCAGCACCGTGCTGGGGTAAGGATGGGGCCCATGGGTGGAGGGAGACCCCCAATGAGGCCTCCCTGGGGTGCTTGGGTGGCTTTTCCCTAGGGAAACGGGGTCCTGTGGGGCAGCAATGGGACTCGAGAGCTGCCAAAGGGGAAACTGAGGCAGGGAGCATTGAGCAGGGCTGCGGGTCCCTGCCCTGGGGGTCTGGTGAGGAAGTGGGGTGAGGGGGTAAAGCAAAGCGCTTGGATGGGGCCTGGGGGTCCTCCCCATTGCTCTGTGCGCCCCACATGGGGTTTCCCTGTGCCTCGGGGCAGCTGGCGAGGCGCCGGCGTCGGGAACGGGAGCCAGGAGTCGGGGCTCATGTGATGCTGCTCCCGGCCAGCGTGGCCCCGGGATGGGAGGGGGATCCTGGCCCAATCCTGCTGCTGGTGGATGTGGGGTCCTGGGCTCCCCCTGCCCCTATGCAGGGAGGGAACGGGGTCCCCCTGGGCTTAGAAGTGGGGTGGGCGCAGGGTCCCATTCCCCTACAGTGGTGATGGGCACAGGACCCTGTCCCCTTCCCCGGCTCAGTCTCTGTCCCCATCCGCAGCGCTCAGCTCGTCCCCAGGATGTGGTGGCCCACACTGCTGGCCCTGCTGGTCCCTGCGGTGGCCCAGTTGCATGCGGAGCGGGAGCTGGATGCCCAGTGGGACCTATGGAAGAAAACCCACCGCAAGCAGTACAACGGCGAGGTACAGGGAGCGATGGCCCCACGGGGCCGGTGGCCATGGGGCTGTCCCCGTGGGTTGTTGGAGGGAGGACAGGGGCAGGACCCCCTTCACCCAGCTCCATCTCACCCCATGGTGCAGGAGGACGAGGCGGCGCGGAGGTTGATCTGGGAGAAGAACCTCAAGTACATCAACACCCACAACCTGGAGCACGCGTTGGGCGTTCACACCTTCGAGCTGGCCATGAACCACTTGGGTGACTTGGTGAGCGTGGGGTGGGAGAGAAGGGGCTGAGCACATCCATGGGGCTGCGCTCATCATCTCCTTCCCCAGACCAGCGAGGAGGTGCTGAGGACAATGACAGGGTTGAAGGTGCCCCGTGGCCGTCCCCGTCGCAACGAGACGCTCTACGTCCCTGACTGGACCGAGAGGGCCCCGGCGGCCGTGGACTGGAGGAGGAAAGGCTACGTGACCCCTGTCAAGAACCAGGTAAGCGGGGTGCTGCTGGGGGTGCCTGGAGCCGGGTGCCCGGTGTCACCCTCTCGTCACCCCGGTGTCCCCATAGGGCCAGTGCGGCTCGTGCTGGGCGTTCAGCTCGGTGGGTGCCCTGGAGGGGCAGCTCAAACGCAGGACGGGGAAGCTGCTGTCCCTCAGCCCGCAGAACCTGGTGGACTGCGTGGCCAACAACGACGGCTGCGGCGGCGGGTACATGACCAACGCCTTCGAGTACGTGCGGCAGAACCGCGGCATCGACTCCGAGGATGCCTACCCCTACATCGGCCAGGTCCGGGGCTGGGGCACGGGCTCCCTCTGCTCCCCTCCACCTGCCCCTTCGTCTGCCCTTGACCCTGCTGCGCCCCACAGGACGAGAGCTGCATGTACAGCCCCACGGGCAAGGCAGCCAAGTGCCGCGGCTACCGCGAGATCCCCGAGGGCAACGAGAAGGCGCTGAAGAGGGCAGTGGCCAGGATCGGCCCCGTCTCGGTGGGCATCGACGCCAGCCTCCCCTCCTTCCAGTTCTACAGCCGCGGTGAGGGGCAGCTCGGGGAAACTGAGGCACGGAGGGGTGCTCTGGGCCCTGGGTGACCCCGCTCCTGTCCCCCCCCCCCAGGCGTGTACTATGATGAGAGCTGCAACGCCCAGAACATCAACCACGCCGTGTTGGCGGTGGGCTACGGCACGCAGAAGGGCACCAAGCACTGGATCCTCAAGAACAGGTACCTCAGGGCACCGGGGCCGCTTGGCTCCGCCGGGTCGGGCTCCACCGGTGGCTCAGGCTCTGCCTTTTCTCCCCATAGCTGGGGCGAGGAGTGGGGCAACAAGGGCTACGTGCTCCTGGCGCGCAACATGAACAACGCCTGCGGCATCGCCAACCTGGCCAGCTTCCCCAGGATGTGAGCCCCCATCCCGCTTCCCAGCTCCCCTCCTTGCTCCCCGTCTCCGAAGCTGGTGTTGCTCCAGGGGAATCTCTGCCTTTCCATGAGAAACCTCCCCAGGAACTGGGGGAGGCCCCAGCTCCCTATGGAAGTTGGGATGAGCTCCCCCCAGCTCCTTTGCCGTGCCGGGTTCTGCCTTCCCATGGCCACAGACACTCAGGGCCGGCTCCAGAGAGTCTGATCCACCCGGAGATGCTTGTGCAAACAGGCGCTGTTCCTCTGGGAATGGGACATCCCCATGGAGAGCGCTGTCCCCCTGCGCGCCAAGGCGGGATGCAAGGAATGATAGGACTTTATTTTTAAATAAACACTGTTGGGAATAAACTCTGGGGCTGGGTCCTGTGGGGCTGGGTCCTGTGGGGCTGGCCCCATGGTGAGGAGGGGCTGGAGTGGTGGCAAAGTCCAAAAGGGGCAGGAGCTGATGGTAAAACACGGCTGATGCCTGGGGTGAGGTGAGGAGAGAAGATGCTGCTGGGGGCTCCTTGCAACACACCAGTAGCAAGGTCGGGGCTCGGGTCTACCCCATTCACCCCATTAGCAAGCTGGGAGCTCAGGTCTACCCCGTTCACACCGGTGTAAAGGGAGCTGGGGTCTACCCCGTTTACACTGAGCACGGCTCCTGGGCTTGACCTCCTCCTGTCTCTCGGCTCAGCACCAAGTCCCAGGAGCACCCAAATCACAGCAGCAGTGGGAGCCCTGCTCCTGGCCCTCCATGAGCCCCATGGGAGCCCCGCCATGGATGCGTGGCCCCCTGTGTGCCCCCATTCCCGGCCGGCATCGCGTGTCCCGCTCCGGCTGCGCCCACGGGAGGCTCGGCCAGTGCTGCTCCCGCTAAGTGAAAATGAAATCAGAGCATTTCCTCACTTCCTGGCTCGTGATTTGTCTGCTGAGCAGGCCCGGAGGCCACGGGCAGCCCGGCAATGGGGACGCTGCTCTGTCCCCACTGTCCCCACTGACCCCACACACGCTGCAGGTCAGTGCCCAGCACCGGGAGAAGCCTTTCCAGGTACGTTGGGTGCTTTTGGCTTTAACCCTCCCCCGGTGGGGAGGATGGAGCTTGGAGGAAGTAAAACTGCAGGAGGATGTTTCGGTGTTGACTCTGGCTCCATTTTAGCTCTGATTTCCCCCAAGCCCTCTCCGGGCAGGGCTGCAGGAGGTGGCTGGATGAAAATAGGAGGTTCTGGTTTGCTCTTTGCTGTGCTGGAGCACCAGGTTTGAGAGAGCAGCCTCTTGCCCAGGTGATGGGAGACACCTTCAGGGAGGGTTTCTCAGCAGGGTGGAACCAGGATCGTGTCTGGATGTGTCCCTGCGCGTCGGTGTCCTCGGGGCTCGGGTCCAGCCGAGTTCTCCCCTTGCAGGCAGCGAGGCCAGGATGGGATTCCCCTTCCCACCTGGCAGGGGTTGGGAGCCCCAGGAGGGGAGCTCCTCTGGGCACTCAGGGCAGGAGCTGGTGGCATCACCCGGTGTAGAAACACCATGAAGGACATGCCAGGGAGCCGAGGTCAGGGATGTCATCACCTCCTGCCTCTTACCCAACCGGATTTGTCACCAAGGGGTCAAGCCCGGCTCCCATCCCTCTGCTCCTGGCGTTTGTGCCGTGTCGCTCCGGCTGCCCGGTCCCGTTGGAGCGGGATGAAGCTGCTGCCTCCCCTCGCCTTCCTGGCCACGCTTGTGGTGGCCCTGGCGCACCCTGACCCTGCGCTGGACTGGCACTGGCAGCTCTGGAAGAAGACCCATGGCAAGGAGTATCGCCACGAGGTAGGGACGCGGCAGTGGGCGGCTCAGGGTGCTGATGGGGTGGGTGCTGCTCGCCATAACCCAGCATCACCCCGTGGGGATGGTTTGATGTGCTCACCCTTTAGAGGGATGGAGTGGGTGCAGTGGCAGCGGGGCTGGGTTTGATTCCAGAAGGAGGAATGGGATCGACGCGAGACTTGGGAGAGGAACCTGCGCCTGGTGACGCTGCACAACCTGGAGCACTCCCTGGGGCTGCACTCCTACACGCTGGGCATGAACCACCTGGGGGACATGGTAGGTACGGGCCACGCTGCTGGGATGGGGCTTGTCTTGGTCTCTCATCCCATAGGACGGGGATTTAACATGGGTTTGGGGTGGGAAAGCGCCCAGCAGCTCCTCAGCCCGTCTTCTTCTTGTGGGTTCCAGCAGCCATGGGCAAACTGCTCCGACATTCCTGTGCTCAGCCTCCCAGTGTGAGGCAATGAGCTGTGAGGAAATAGCTCCTCAGTGCAGCTTTTTGGGTGCTCAGACCCGGTCCTGGTCATTACATATATGTGCAACTCATCCCTCTTCAACATCCTGAGCTGGTGGTGGTGGTGGTTAATGACACATCCCAGCTTGGAGGGGTGCTGGGGTTAAGCTTTGTGCGTTCTTCTTCTTACCCTTTCCAACGAATGGGTAGAAACCCAATGTGGAAAGCAGCCGGCCAAGGGCAGCTCAAGCTCAGACACCTCCTGCACACCCACTGGATGGGGAGACACCATCATGAGCCGCTGTTTTCTCCCCCCAAAACCCAGACCAGCAAGGAGGTGGCAGCTTTGTTAACGGGGCTCAGCATCGCTCCCCGATCCCGGCGCATCTCCGCATCCCGCCCGCAGCCCCGCAGCCGCCTCCCGGACACGGTGGATTGGAGGGAGCAGGGATGCGTCACGGATGTGAAGAACCAGGTTTGAACCCCCTCAACCCCGTGCCCCCTTCATGTCCTGGTCCCCGAGTGGGGTCTGAGCATCTCCAGGGCTCCCTTAGGGCGCCTGCGGCTCGTGCTGGGCCTTCAGCGCCGTGGGAGCGCTCGAGGCGCAGGTGAAGCTGAAGACGGGGACCTTGGTGTCGTTGAGCACCCAGAACCTCGTGGACTGCTCCGTGCCGCAGGGGAACCGGGGCTGCAGCGGCGGGCTCATGACCAGAGCCTTCCAGTACATCATCGACAACGGCGGCATCGACTCCGAGCAGTCCTACCCCTACAAGGCTGAGGTAGGCACCGGAGCCAGGGCCTCCAGTCCCAACCTTCCCTGGGGGACCTGCAGGAATCCAGCGTGGAGCAGCGAGGCCGCTCACCCCTGTGCGGACACCTTCCTCCTCACCCATCTCCCCCCTTCTATCATGGTTTCTACCAACCTCACCTCATCTTCTCAGCCCTTCCAAACGCAGGGAAGGGACCTTTGGGCTCTGTTTTGGCCCCCAGGTGAATGACTGGACCTGGAGCCAGAATTTCCACAAGTTTCTGTCTGTCCTACATAAATGATTGGGCAACACGTTCCAGGGAAGGGGAAATGGGGCAGGAGGCCTGGGTCCTGCTCTCAGCTCTCTGCATTAATCCATCCTCTGTAGGGTGAGGATGTTCTTTAATAGCTGCCTATAACAGATAAGAGGTCCTGAGACAAGAGGGAGAGGAAAACAAAGATCCCAGTGCTGAAGGTCTTGCTGGCCAGAGACAAGGGGAGGCCTGGAATGACCTCGTCTCAGACCCATGGCTCGGTCCAAGGAAGAAAAGTGGAATAAAAGGCTTCAAACAGCACAAGGCAGCTTCAGAGAACCCCAAAATGCTGCTCCCTCCATCCAGAGGAGGATGGGAAGCCCTGGGCTTCATTTACATCATGAGAAACGTAGGTGAGATGGAAGGACGAGGAAGCGAGGACAGTGTCTCTAGGGAGGTAGGAGTCATCAGAGCTTTCTAGACCACAGGCAGAGCATTGTGTTGCAATGGTTTGGCTGCTCTTGCTGTGGGGAGTTGAGGTGGACAATATGATCCCTTCAGGTCCTTCCAGCCACCTTTTCCATAGTCCTGTATATAGTACGTAGGTAGTATGTAGTACTACAGACATACTGCATGTAGTAGTACGTAGGTAGTATGTGGTACTACATACATACTGGATGTAGTAGTATGTAGGTAGTATGTGGTACTACATACATACTGGATGTAGTAGTACATAGGTAGTATGTGGTACTACAGACATACTGGATGTAGTAGTACGTAGGTAGTATGTGGTACTACAGGCATACTGGATGTAGTAGTACGTAGGTAGTATGTAGTACTACGTACATACTGCATGTAGTAGTATGTAGGTAGTATGTGGTACTACGTACATACTGGATGTAGTAGAACGTAGGTAGTATGTGGTACTACAGACATACTGCATGTAGTAGTACGTAGGTAGTATGTAGTACTATAGACATACTGGATGTAGTAGTACATAGGTAGCATGTAGTACTACAGACATACTGCATGTAGTAGTACGTAGGTAGTATGTGGTACTACATACATACTGGATGTAGTAGTACGTAGGTAGTATGTGGTACTACATACATACTGGATGTAGTAGTACGTAGGTAGTATGTAGTACTACGTACATACTGCATGTAGTAGTATGTAGGTAGTATGTGGTACTACGTACATACTGGATGTAGTAGAACGTAGGTAGTATGTGGTACTACAGACATACTGCATGTAGTAGTACGTAGGTAGTATGTAGTACTATAGACATACTGGATGTAGTAGTACATAGGTAGCATGTAGTACTACAGACATACTGCATGTAGTAGTACGTAGGTAGTATGTGGTACTACATACATACTGGATGTAGTAGTACGTAGGTAGTATGTGGTACTACAGACATACTGGATGTAGTAGTACGTAGGTAGTATGTAGTACTACATACATACTGCATGTAGTAGTACGTAGGTAGTATGTGGTACTACAGACATACTGGATGTAGTAGTACGTAGGTAGTATGTGGTACTACAGACATACTGGATGTAGTATGGAGCAATGGTGGTCAAAGAAAAGAAAGTGAGGAACAGGGTAGAAGGTAGAAGGGGGCTGATGGAAACCACACACCTGAGGGTCCCGAGACGTTCCTGGTGCATTCCTGGTGCTCCTCAACTCCCTTTTGTTCCTGCCAGAACGGGACGTGCCAATACAACGCTTCCGCACGGGCTGCCACTTGCTCCAAGTACATTGAGCTGCCCTATGCTGATGAAGAAGCTCTCAAAGATGCTGTGGCCAATGTTGGACCAGTTTCTGTTGCCATTGATGCCACCCAGCCCACCTTCTTCTTGTACAAGTCAGGTCCGTCCTGGTAATCTTCTTCACAGCCTTTTCTGCACATAAAGCGCCTGAAATTGGGTGGGATTGGGCAAGTTCCTGGGTCTGAGGCAGAAGTTCTTCCCTTGAGGGTGGTGGGACACTGAAATGGGTTGAATGGAGAAGCTTTGGCTCCCATCCCTGGCAGTGTTCAAGGCCAGGTTGGAAGGGGCTTGGAGCAAACTGCTCTAGTGGAAGGGGTCCCTTCCTCTGGCAGGGGTTGGGACTGGATGAGCCTTAAGCTCCCTTCAACCCAAACCATTCCATGCTTCCATGAAGCTGGAGCTGAGCTCCTGGTTGGACGCACCAATATGCCAAAGCCCGAGGCAGCAGCACTGTGGTGAAGGTTGGCTTTGCCTCCAGGATGAGGTCTTGTGGCCTGACGATGTGTTTCCAACCTCCTTTTGCTCCAGGGGTGTACGATGACCCCCAGTGCTTACAGGAGGTGAACCATGGGGTGCTCGTCATCGGCTACGGCACCCTGGAGGACAAGGATTACTGGCTAGTGAAAAACAGGTAAGGACACAACCACCCATCGCTCCTTGTCTCCAGCCTCACTGCCTGTAGGCAATGTCTTCTCCTCATTGACCTCCCACTGCTTAACCCAAAGCCCTCACAGCGTCTCAGTGTCCAATATCCATACAGATGGGAGGGAGCCGGATGCAACAGGGGCTGTTACAGAGCTGGAAGTTGCTCTTGGTCCTGGAATCATGCTGGGGAGCACCTTCATGTCATCCCAGGACCTTTAAATGCTTTTCAACTCCACTTTACACCCACCTTAAGCTCCCCTTATGCTGATGAGTGTTGATGTAACGCAACACAGATCCATTGGGGTTGAAGGGATCTGGAGCTCATCCAACCCCAGGATGGGATGAGGAGCCCTAGGAAGCGGTTGATGAAAACCCTTTCCTGTTGGGATGAGGACGAAGCTGCTTCACTTCCAGGGAAGGGCATTAACGTTTCCTTGTGTCCCTTTGCTTCCTGTCCCATCCAGCTGGGGCGTGCTCTTCGGAGACGAGGGCTACATCCGCATGGCAAGGAACCACTCGAACCATTGTGGGATCGCCAGCTATGCCTCCTACCCCCTCATCTAGACACGGCATTCCTGAGGGATCCACCTCAGGATCTACCCCAGGATATCCACCACCCCAGAACTACCGACCTCAAGAACCACTTTGTGCCCCTGTGGGCAGCGATCAGCCTGTTGCAGGCTGGGAGGGAGCCTTTGCATGGGAGGATGCTGGGATGCGATTTATAGGCACTTGGGGACTTCTTTTGGGGGGAAAGTGGGGTTGTTTGGGGGTTTCAGAGCAGAATTGTGGGACCCCCAGCTCAAACAGAGGTTGCCCACAATGGAAACCATGCTCCCCTCTCTCCAGTTCAGCCCTGGGTACGATGACACTGGAATCACTCCCTCTCTGGGCAATGCTGATGCAATTGCAGACGTTCTTTGAGAAATAAAAGATCACTTTTGCTGTTCAATACCCACTGTCTGGTCTCTGGAGGCAGGAATGGGTGGAATTCTGTCTGGACTTCTCACCTGGCTCCCCCACGTAAGGACCCCCCTCCACAAGTGATGCTTCACTCCTAACATCGGACTTCCCCATCCTCCCGCATTACCCACCAAGTATACCCGGGTCCCTGAGCCAAAGCAACCCCACGAGTGGGTTTGCCTTCACCTGAAGCAGGAATAACCCAGAGCTGTCTTCCCCAGCACATCCTTCATGTGCACCACAGGGACTTCATCCCACTCTGCAGTGAGTAAAAGTTCATCCCTGTTGGCGGATCCCCTGGCGTTGACCTGGTTGTTACACCCAGAGTGAGATTAGGACACGAACGAGGCCAAATGCTGCTCATCAAAGAGGTTCGTTGGTCACTTACCTAAACCCAGCAGTTACCTTGCTAAGGAAGCAGCGATGGGGAAGGGAGAAACGGCAAAGGGCTCCCTCTCTCGGGGAGCGGTGCCCGGAGCCCCCCGGTGGCCGCGTCCTGGGAGCGCTGGGCTCGTTCCAACCCCGCAGCACCGATTCCAGCCCCGCAGCACGGACCGGGGCCGGTCGCCGCTCTCGGGCCCGGCTCTTCTGGAGCCCCAAACCGCTGGGGAAGGGGCCGGGGACCGGCTCGGCTGAGGGCGCCAGGCTCCGACCCTCCGGGCTGCGCGCACCGGGACCCATCCGGACCCATCCCCGGCCCTCACGGCAGCCGCAGCCCCACGGGGCCGGTTGTGGGCAGTGACCCCCGCACGGAGCGCCCCGAGCAGCAAAGCCGGGGGCAGCTCCAGCCCCGGCACCGACGGAAGCCCCGAGGCTCCCGGCTGCGCTTTGCGCCGCGCTGGTGCCTCAGAACGGACCCGGTTGCGCGGGCACAGCCTGGAAACGCGTTCCCTGCTCCCAGGAAGGAGCGGGCCCGGCTCCATCCCCTGGGGAGGGCTCAGCCTCGCTCCTCCCTCGCTCCCCATCGCATCACCCGCATCCCCGCAGGCACCGCTCACACAAACACGGGAACCGCTCCCGGTCCCACAAGCAGGGTCCTGGAGCGCCTTGTCCCGACCCGGCGCCCCGGGGCCAGGGCACAGCCCACGGCGGCTCCTTAGGGACGGTGAGCACGGGGCAAGGCTGCCCATGGACAAGCACAGCAGCGAGGAGCAGCCCTGGCACCGGCCCAGCGCCGGGGGGCTCAATGCACCCCATCAGACCTCGCAGACCCACGGCTCAGGGCAGTGCTCTCCGGCAGCCCACAAAGCAGCTCGCTAAGTGCAAACATTCAGCCCTGCTCGCAAACCTAAAGCGCCAGGACAAAAACGTGGTGCTGGGCAGCACGGACACACGGTGACCTCCGGACCAGTGTCACCAACACGGCAATCCACCCTTGCTTAGCCACATCAAAGTCCATCTGCGTACTGCCTGCGTCGAATGCATTCTCATGGGGCCCAGAAAACAGTGCCCTAAGTGCAGACATCCAGCCCCTGCTCCTGAACCTGTGCACCAGGTCAGACACTGGTGCTGGGCACCACTTACACATGGTGACTGCTGCCCCCAACCCAGCAATCAGCCCTTGCTTAGCCACCTAAAACTCCATCTGTGTGCTGAGCTCAGGATAGCACTCTCAGGCAGCCCACAAACCAAAGGGATTCATGGAAACATCCAGGCCCTGCTCCCACACCCAAAGTGCCAGGACTAAAAACTGGTGCTGAGCATCACCTACACATGGAGAGCTTCAGAATAGTGCCACCAACATGGAGATCCAGCCTTGCTTTGCCATCTGAACTTCATCTGAGGGCTACCCCACTGTTGAGTGCACCGGGTGTCCTAGAGCACGAACATCCAGCCCCTGATACAACACCCAAGGTGCCAGGAGAGAAAACTGGTGCTGAGCATCACCTGCTCATAGAAAGCTCTGTAATGGTGCCACCAACGTGGCAATCTGCCCTTGCTTTGCCACGTATAACCCCATCTATGTACTGCCTCTCTCCTGCCTGCTCTTGGGCCTCCTGGACCACGGCTCACAGAGCGCACAAGTCCAGCCCTTGCTTGCATGCCTGATGTGCCAGGATAGAAACCTGGTGCTGAGCATCACCTACCCATGGAAAGCATCAGAGCAGTGCCAGCGCCATGGCAATTCACCCCTGCTTTGCCTGGGTGCTTCTCAGCTCTCCTCACACACAAGTCACTGGTTTCACAACGGAGCCCCTCAGCCAGCACCACATCCACTGAAGCTGTGGGGAAAGGTGCTGTGTTTTATAGAACCATGGAATGGTTCAGGTTGAAGGGTCCTTAAAGCTCATCGAAAACCATGGCAGGGACCCCTTCCACTGGAGCAGGATGCTCCAAGCCCCTGTGTCCAACCTGGCCTTGAGCACTGCCAGGGATGGGGCAGCCACAGCTTCTCTGGGCACCCTGTGCCAGCGCCTCAGCACCCTCCCAGGGAAGAGCTTCTGCCTAAGAGCTCATCTCAGTCTCCCCTCGGGCAGGTTAAAGCCATTCCCTTTGCCCTGTCCCTGCATCCCTTGTCCCAAGCCCCTCTCCAGGTTTCCTGCAGCACTGGGATGAATCCCATGTGCACAATGAAAACTTGAGCTGAAAACCTCCCCTGAGCAGGGATCACCAGCACCAGTCTGGGGCATCCCCGTGACCCCACTTCAGCCGGTGCAGGTGGGAAGGGGATGATGGGAAGGAGTATTTGTGGATGCTACAGCATGTGCTGCAGCCCCAGTACACTGCTGCTGGCCTCGACCAGGGCAGGTGCTTAAAGCAAAGGACTCAATGAAGTCCTGAATCCCTCCTTTGTTCCGCACCAGCCCAGGGGTGCAGGGAGCGGCAGAGCCCCCATGGCCGTTGGCATCTTCCCACTCCCCATCCCACCGTGAGCACGGAGCACCGGGACCGAAGCTACCAGGACCAAAGGGCAATGGCAGCACCCGCTGGGCCCTGACCCAGTTTAACTTCATCTTCAGTAGCCCCCATCCATGGGGAAGCAGATCCAGGGTCACCCCAGGGGATGTCAGCGCGAGCGCGACGGCAGCCACGTGAGGATGCTGCTCCGGCACCGAGCCGATCCCGCATCCCGCTCCAGCGCAGCGATGGGAAGGCAACTTCCCTGGCAGGGAGCGAAATGCTGCCTCAGCGCTTGCAGGGAGCTGCAAATTATCTCCCCTATGCAAAAGCAGGTCATTAGCATGAATTAGAGCTCGGCGGCAGAGCCGTGCTGGGGGAGGCAGCAGCCCCCAGGCTCCCGCTGTCGCCTTCAGATGCTTCTGCTCACCCAGAGCATGGGGAACCGGAGTTTGGGGATACAAAGGGAATGAGATGAGGCTCTTGCTTCAGCCACGAGGATGTGACCCCATCCCCAGTGCCCGCACTGGAGGGTTTGCATGCCCTCCATCACGCCTGAGCAGGGGCGCTGCTTCCATCAAAGTGCCCCGTTGCGTTTTCATCCCTTGAAGTTGCCTTTAGGAAGAGCTTTGGAACCGGAGCCCCTCTTCCTCCACCTCCTGCTCCCAGGACCACTCACGTAGGAGCACGGGATAACTTAGGATGGACCAAGGGCAGGGTCCCCAGTCTGAGCTCGCTGTGGGGCAGCCTGAGCCATGCCTAGTGCAGGGACTGGTGCTCAGGACCACCCCTCCCCTGCCCAGCTCACTGCAGCTCTGCAATGCTCCTCTGCACACCGGCTTCCGATCACTTCTGGGTCACAAACAAGGCAATTCCCACTTCCTCTCTGTGCCCAAGGTACATCTAGGGCTATAAATAGCTATTAAAGCTAATTAAACAAGCACCACCATTGCCTCATGCAGCTCAGCTTGTATCGACACCTGAGGTGTTTCAGACCTGCCAAGGCCCAAAACCCCACGCGATCACATGCTGGAGCTAAACACACGTACACCACGTCTATCCCCTTCCCCATAACCCCATCAGCCCAATTTCACTTCCATCTCCTCCAAAGACAGGTTCCCATCACCGAGTCTTCCCGTCACAAGAGCCTCCGAGGCACAGCTGGGGTTTGAGCCCTTGTTGGACTGGTTCCATCCCGAGGGAGCTCCTGGCTTTGCTGGGTGGGATCCTGGTGGGTGCTGGGGGCTCTGGGTGCTCCGAGAGGAGCCCATTGGGGAAGGGATGGTCCTGCTGGGGCTCTAGGAGAGGTGGTGGCTGGTAGGAGCCGGGGGGCACGATCTGTGATGGGGGCGTCTGGGGCACCCCGTAACCTGCAAGGACATGGTTGGGTTTAGCCCCCCCCCCCAGCCCCAAAGAAGTGATGAGCTCAATGCTCGTCTTCCCATGTCTGGTGCCCGTTACCTCTGCATAGGCAGTGGAAATCAAAGCTGGGTCCAGCCTCTTCCTCCTGAGAGATGGAGACTGTGGAGCAGAGCAGAGCATCCATTAGGCAGAGCAGGATGAACCCAGCACCCTGGTGATGGGCTCGGGACAACCTCACCTTCCTGGTGGGCTGGACACTGGAGTAAATGGTTCTGCTTTCGGGCTCCTGAGGGAGACTGGGGCCCTGCAGGGAGGAACCATCCAAATGCACAAAGAACAGCAAAGTTTGGGCAAAAAGGGGTGGACTCTGAGGCGGAGGTGAAGGAATCGAGCCCATGGACAGCTCGAGCCCCCCCCAGCACAGGCCTGGCCCTACCTGTGCTTTGCAGATGACGGCATAGATGGTGTTCTCTCCCGATGTGGCCTCATTCCTTGTTGCGCTCTGAGGGTGAAAGCGACCCCAGGCTGGTTAAAGGGATGCCCAAGCAGAGGTCCTGTCCCTCCAGGAGGGGACCCCCAGGGACCCCCCCAGCACTCACTTGGTCTCGGCCTGTTTGGGCTGTTCCCACCTCCTCGTAGACGGTGAGTGTCTGCTCGATGTGTCCTGGGGAGGTGGAAGGGTCAGAGTGAGACACTGGGGGTTACAGACCCCGTTTGGGGGCGGCAGCCCTCAATGGGCAGGAGAAGGATGCTGCAGCTTGGAATGAAGTGTATATCCAGGCCCAAACCATCCTCCAGACCCCATGGGACGAGGCCTCCAGGTCCGGGCTGCTGGGCTGCTTCACCCACGCCTCAGCCCAGGGCACCCTCCGTTGGCAGGGATGGGTGAAGGCTTCGTGCTCTGGCAGCACCCAGTGGCTTATCCCTTAGCCTCAGGAGGAGGAAGAGCCCCGGGGCCAGCACGGAGAGAGCATGAGGAGCATCCAGGACAGCATCCAGGAGCTGCCCGGCCCCACATCAGTCTGTGCCACAAGCACAGGGACAAACCTTCCGGGGGATCCTTTCGGCGTTTCCTCTGCCAGTAGCAGGTGATGACGAGGGCTATGGCGATGGCCAGGACCAGCGCAGCCACTGCCCAGCCTAGAACGATGCTGGAAAGCCCTGGGGGAGAAGAAGAGGAGAAGGAGAAATCTCTGATGAGCCTCAACCGTTTCTAAACAGTTTCCATCACCGCAGAGGACAGACCCGGCCAGGAAACCGCAGCGCGGGTACATCACCCACAGCCGGTGCCGTGCTTCCACCCCCAGGAGGGGAAGCGGCTTCTTGGCACCAGCGGGATGTGCTCTTGGGACCCAGAGCGGCTCCAAGAGGGGGCTGCGCACCCCTTAACCCCTGACTGCACGGAGCTGAGGATGAGTTACCGGCGACCGCGGCGCGACAGGCTGCCGAGATGTCGGCGTTGGCCGAGCTCCAGCTCACCGGGTTGCTCACGTTGCAGCAGCACACGATGGGGTCGGCATCCCCGCGGAGCCGCAGGTGCAGCCGGGGCCCAGGCTCCAGCGCGCCCGCCGCATCCCCGCTGCAGGACCAGCTGTAGGAGACGGGGCCGGCGCCGGGCGCCGTGCAGAGCAGCGAGAGGTTGCACCAGCCCCGCGCCTCGGGCAGGACGAGGCTCTCCACATGGGGCGGCCCAAGGGGCTCTGCGGGGATGGACGCGCTCAGAGGGGAGCGGGCACGCGGGGCGCAGCGGCTGAGAGCCGGACACTCACCCCACACCGACACGCGGAAGCACCGCGGGCTGACACCGCCGCCTGCCTGCTCAAACTCGGCCTCGTAGAGCCCCGCGTCTGCCGCGAGAACCGGGCTGAGCCGCAGGGAAAGGGGCTCCTCCTGGAAAACTGCTCTCCCGCAGAAAGGGCTCTTGCACACGGAGGTGCCGTTGCTCCTCTCAGCCACCAGGATCACCTGGTAGGACCCTGCGTCCACCCCCGTTCTCCACCTGACTCTTGACCATTCCCGCAGGGGTTTCTTTGGCAGCAGCTCCAGCGTTCCGTTGGCAGGCACGGCTTGCTCCTCACACTGCACGGGTCCTAAAGCAGAGAGGGTTGAGCCCGTCCCCATCCCCACCTCAGGCTTCCCCTTCCTCTGCCCACCCCAGGCTCCTTGTGCCTGCCCGCACCCTGCTCCTGCAGCACCCTTTGCCCTGCCCTGACCAGGGCCGGTTGCACCCCCTCTGACCACAGCATCTGCTCCTTCCTTTGTGCCCCAGCTCCTTCCTCGCAGATCCAGCCTGGGAAGCAGCAGGAACGTTGCCTGCGGGACCCTTTCTCTCATGAGTCTCTGTGCTCGCAGCCCCGCGTGTCAACAGCTCTGGCATGAGGCACGATACAAAAAGCCCCTAAATGAAACGAGCAAACACCCCAGAGCCTTGTGGCTTCCTTCTTGTGGTCAGAGCAGCGCTGGGGCTGCAGCACATACATGGAGCCAAGCATCAGCCCCCAGGGGTTTGGCTTCAGCCCAAACAGCCCTAGGCGGGGTTTTGGCTCCATGCTCAGGGTGAACACTGCGAGCATGGCCAGGAGACCCCCAGCAGCTCCAGCGTTGCAAAGGCACAGGCAGGAGGATGTCTGCCCCCACCAGCCCCATGGTGCAGGTGGGACATCCCTGTGCCCACCAGATCCAGGGATACCAGGGGCTGGAGCAGGCAAACACAGAAGCATCCTCCCTGGGGAAAGGAAGGAGCAGGCTCAGGAGCAGCCACTCTTGATCAGTTCCCACCAGGACCTGCAGTTGGTGACAAAGGGGACCCCACACACACCATACCAGGTATTAAAGAGCCTCCAGGACACCAGGACCATTGCATGCTGCAGCTTTGCAGGCTGCGAGAAAGGTGGGAGGGCACCTTCCTGCCCTCAGCCCGTGGTGCTGGAGCAGAGAGAGTGCAGAGCAGGGGAAATGCAGCCCGGAGGTGGGAGTGAGACGCTGCAGGGTCAGTGCTCCACAGGTCTAACCACGCTGTGTGCTTTAACCCTGCTGCGGGCAGGTTCTGCAGCTCAGCTGAGCCCCGGCTGCTGCAGGCTCTGCAGCACCCACCTGGTGCAGCTCTGAGCAGTGGGAGCACCCGGGACTTGAATCCTGGAATGGCTGGGAGGGACCTTAGGGCTCATCCAGCCCCACAGGCAGGGACCCCTTCCACCAGAGCAGGATGCTCCAAGCCCCTGGCCTTGAGCACTGCCAGGGATGGGGCAGCCACAGCTTCTCTGGGCACCCTGTGCCAGCGCCTCAGCACCCTCACAGTGAAGAGCTTCTGCCTAAGAGCTCATCTCAGTCTCCCCTCGGGCAGGTTAAAGCCATTCCCCTTGGCCTGTCCCTCCATCCCTTGTCCAAAGCCGCTCTCCAGGTTCCCTGGAGCCCCTTTAGGCACTGGAGCTACTCTAAAGCTGCATTTCTGGGTACAGGAAAAGCCACGTCTGGGCTCGGGTCATGGGTGCTGCTCCGACAGGGAAATGACTTCTTTTGGATAAGCCCCAAGCGCAGCTGCGCTGGCTGCGGAGGGAACCGGCTCTGTGTGCTGCGGGCAGGATGGGACACCGGGAGCAGCCCAAACCTTCCCACCCAGACCCTCTCTGTCTGCGCAGGGACCCCGGGCTGAGCGGCACAACCACCGCCGGCACCCATCCCTTGTGCAGGCTGCAGCCAGAGCTCCCCATGCCTGCACCCATCCTGTGCTCAGCACCACCAGCTCCCCCTGCACCCAAAGCGAGCCCCCACCTCCCACCCAGCCCAGCACCGCGCCCCCTCCTCACCTCGGTCCCCGGCCGTGACCATCGGGGCCAGGACCAGCAGCGCCAGCGCGCACCAGGGACCCCCACCCATGGGCCCGCCGTGTTGGGGCATCTCGGGACGGCTCCGGAGCAGCCGATGTGAATCCCCCCCACCCCCGGAGCCGGCTCCGTCCTGAGGCAGCTTCCTCTCCCCACGGTTCCTCCGCACCTTCCACCTCCGGGTGATGCCTTTGCGCTGCTCCCCCCCAGCCCAGCCCTCGGAGGGGGGGGTCAGGGTCCCGGCTCCCCGCGGTCACGCTGCGAGAGCGGCTGCAGGGCTCGGAGGCTGCAAACCTCAGAGGAAGGGGGGGTTCGGGGGGGGGGTGTGTGTGTGCTTTCTCTTTGAGGCTCACTTCGGGAAGAGAAACAGTTTGTAACGTTCGGACGGGTCCTACACCCTGACCGCAGGCCACAGCAGCAGGGTGCAGCCCATCGAGGAGCAGAGCCCAGTGCAAGGAGCCCTGCGACTGGGGATGCGGGAGCCAGTAGATGTGAGGGGCAATGGATGCAGAGCCAGGGCCCCGATTCTCACCTTTCCCTGGGGTAGCCATGGAGCATCGCACCCTCCTCCTCTTCGTCCCCCTCTTCCTCCCCTGTGGAGCCCAAGGTAAGTGTGGCCCTGCCACAGGAGATGCAGTGAGTTGTGTCCAGCCTCTGCCCCCCTGTGAGGCTGGGAAGTGCCTTGGGAGCCTGCTCTTGGGGCTGGCTGGGCTTTATTTCTCCTTCTGCTTGCAAGTGAATGGCTCATCATGGGGTCAGAGCAGTCACTTGGGGTTTGGGTGAGAAATCAAACCCAACAAATAGGAGCTGGAAGGGAAAAGGCCTTTTGGAAGGGCTGAAAAGCTCATTAAGGCTTCAATTGGGGCAGGAAGAAGGAATTCTGGTTAAAACATGGCCTTATTTTCTTTCAAGTATTGCACACCTAGGAAAAGCAACGCTCTGCTCATGAGGGTTTGCTTGTAGGAGGAGGCCCAGGGCAGGCCTTTGGAAATGGGATTCCCTCTCTATGAGCCTTAAATGATATATATAGGGAGAAAATACCCCCACGGGGCACAGTGCCTCCTTCTCAGTAGAAGGTATAGTGCAGGCACAGGGTGCAAAGGAGGAACTGAAAGTGGTTTCCCAGCCTCTGCTTGGCCTCCCCCATGGCAGGGCTGAAGGCAGAGGATGTGAGAGGCTGTGAGCCCCAGATCATGGGGATGGGCAAAGCGGGGCTGTGCCCCCTCCCCGGACACACAGCATCTCCCAGTCCCTTGCTCACCCTCCTCTGCTTTAGGATGTTCTGGGGCGTTCATTTCCTTTAGGGGCTTTCTGTATCGTGCCTCATGCCAGAGCTGTTGACATGCAGGGCTGCGAGCACAGAGACTCGTGAGAGAAAGGGTCCAGCAGGCAACGTTCCTGCTGCTTCCCAGGCTGGATCTGCGAGGAAGGAGCTGGGGCACAAAGGAAGGAGCAGATGCTGTGGTCAGAGGGGGTGCAACCGGCCCTGGTCAGGGCAGGGCAAAGGGTGCTGCAGGAGCAGGGTGCGGGCAGGCACAAGGAGCCTGGGGTGGGCAGAGGAAGGGGAAGCCTGAGGTGGGGATGGGGACGGGCTCAACCCTCTCTGCTTTAGGACCCGTGCAGTGTGAGGAGCAAGCCGTGCCTGCCAACGGAACGCTGGAGCTGCTGCCAAAGAACCCCCTGCGGGAATGGTCAAGAGTCAGGTGGAGAACGGGGGTGGACGCAGGGTCCTACCAGGTGATCCTGGAGGCTGAGAGGAGCCACGGCACCTCCGTGTGCAAGAGCCCTTTCTGCGGGAGAGCAGTTTTCCAGGAGGAGCCCCTTTCCCTGCGGCTCAGCCCGGTTCTCGCGGCAGACGCGGGGCTCTACGAGGCCGAGTTTGAGCAGGCAGGCGGCGGTGTCAGCCCGCGGTGCTTCCGCGTGTCGGTGTGGGGTGAGTGTCCGGCTCTCAGCCGCTGCGCCCCGCGTGCCCGCTCCCCTCTGAGCGCGTCCATCCCCGCAGAGCCCCTTGGGCCGCCCCATGTGGAGAGCCTCGTCCTGCCCGAGGCGCGGGGCTGGTGCAACCTCTCGCTGCTCTGCACGGCGCCCGGCGCCGGCCCCGTCTCCTACAGCTGGTCCTGCAGCGGGGATGCGGCTGCACCGGCGGCTCCGCGGGGATGCTGACCCCATCGTGTGCTGAGCACCCTGCTCCAGTGGAAGGTGCCCCTGCCCGTGCCTTTAGATGAGCTTTAAGGTCCCTTCCATCCCAAAGCATTCCATGAATCCAGGATCGTTAACGTGAACGTTTCTCCCTCTGCAGGCGCTCCGAGGTACGACTGCAGAGAGAGGGGGCTGCTCTTTCTGCTGGTGCTGCCCAACCATGGCCATCACGCACGTCCTCATCCGGCCGCAGGGATCCCTTCCCTGACGTGTCCCTGGCTCTTTGTGTGCTGGGTAGGATCCCCACAAAGTGGGAGCCTGCAAAGCAGTCACCAGCCCCTGCTCCGCTTTGTGCATCAGCTCCAGCCTCAAACACCCCAAGAAATGAGCTGCTTTAAGCCATGGAGAGCTGTTAACCCGCTTGAGCATGGATTAAGGACAAATACACTCTTTCTTCCAGAGATGTTCTGTATTTTGGGTTCTTGGACAAGTTCCGGGCTGTTTTACGGTGAGGACACAACAAACAGGCCAAGGGCTGATGATGCTCTCCTCCAACCACCAAGGGCTTCTCCCTTGGGTTTTGGGCAAGCAGGGACAGGCTCCACCACCCTCCATCCTGCCAGACCCCCCGGGCTGGGCTGGAGCCACCCTGTGATGGGATCGGGATGTGGGGACCCAGCCTGTGTTAATGCACCTTGGAATGTCACCCTCTCACTGCAGAGGTTTCTTCCCTCTCCCAAATACCCCAACTCTTCCTTTGGGGCACGAGGCAGAAGGAGCATCGTGTTATCTGTGCACAGCCACAGTTTGCTCGTCCCTTATCCAGCCCCAGCCAACAGATGCCACCTCCTTAGATCAGTGCGAGATGTCCATGAGCTCATCCTGAGAGTGCTTTTCCTATGAGCCAGGCTTTTCCTGGGACATCAGGGATGGACAAACCCAGCACAGCCCTGCTGGGGCTCGGTGTCCCCTGTCCCCACACTGTCCCCTGCCCAGCAGCATCACCGCAGTGCTGCTGGAAGAGAGCAAGAGACACGATGGGATGCTGGTGGCCTCTAATCCCATCGCCCCGCGGTCTGCTTCTGCCCTCCGATCCGCCCTGCTAATCTCCTTATGGTAAGCTCATTGCCTCTGAGGCGGTCCTGAGCCATTCCCAGGTTGGATGTCGGCAGGAAAACTGTGGCTGGGAACTGGGTGCTGCCTGGGAGGAGATGGGGACCCCACTTGCAGAACAGCCACCCCCAGCAGGGGCCGTTGGCTGGTTCTATGGGAAAACTGGTCCAACGGGTGGGGAAGGGGCAGATTCCCAGTAAAAATCTTGGGAAAAGGCCACGGCACTGGGAACAGAGAGGGATGGGATCAGCCCTGCGGGTTTCCTGCTAGATTGAAACCTTCTGTGTGCCCAAGGGATGCACAAGCCGATGGGTCCTGCTCCATCACCCATCCGCAACCAAGTGCTTCAGGGCCATCAGTGGGGGAAACTGAGGCACGGCCTGACCCCCATCACAAGCCTGGATGGAGGCGGCTGGAACAGCTCCGTCAGCTTTTCCCTCTGGATTCCACAGCCCCTTCCTCCCCCTCGCAGGCAGACGAGCAAAAACCTAATTAAGGCTACAAAGGGAAAAGCAGCATCTTGCAAGGCTGGAACCTCGGCGCCGGAGACGGGGCTGAGCCGATGAATCAGAGCTTTTGTCCAGGCTCCATTCCCCATGCAGGGAGCAATTTCCCTCCCGGAGACCTTCCCCGGGCTGGGAGAGCTGTGCCCAGGGAGCTGGATCCGCAGGAGAGGCTGGGAAACAAGAAAGGGAGACAGGAATGAAAGGGAAGCGTTAGCACATCGCGCAGGCAGCGTTGAGGAGGACGGGGAGACGCTGCCTCCCGCAAGCACCGCATTGCAGAGGGTGTTCTTATGCAGCGCATCATCCGCGGGTCCTCATCCCCCTGCCAGCAAAACTTGCTCTGGGAGAAGCACAGGGCGGCTGGGGGGGGGGTCACGGGGTTGTGCCGAGGCTGCTTCCCCACCTCTGGAATCCCTGCGGTGCTCGGGAATGCGGCCGGTGCGGCCAAACCACGGTTTGGGATGTGCAGGTGGGAGTGGGAAGGGGGTGGTCATCCCCGACGGGGTTTTCACCTGGATAACACCATTGGGGACCCCGGGGGGGACCCTTCCAAGCCCCCCCCACCCCCGCAAACAGGCACCTTTGTGAGTGCTTTTCTCTCGCAGCCCATCCCCGTGGCCTCCCGCCTGCACCTGAAGCATGGGAGGGGGAAAAACCTCAACTATGGAGAGCTCAAAATCACCTCAATTGAACCCAAAATGCTCTCCCTGGCCGGAGCGCGGCTCTGCCCGAGAGGTGGCAGCACCCGACCGCGCTCCGCGTCACCCGCTATGGGTCGGGCAATGGGGGGGCTCAGCCCGGCCCTTGGCTGGGGTCCCTTAACCACCACCACCCTCCCACCACCCCAGCACCCATCCCGCAGGAGCTGAGCCCTGGAGCTGTGCCTTGGTTCCAAATCCCTTGGGGGAAGCAGTAAGTGGATGGGAAGCTTCTCTTTGGGATGGAATAGGGATGGAGGATGGGTCCTGTAGGTTCCCACCAAGAGCATCTTGGAGAGGGACTGAACCTCCCCACAGAAAATTCCCCTGTCCTGGGAATTCCGGGTCTCTGTTCCCAACGGGAAAAGTGCTGGGATGCCCAGGGGAAGGACACTGGCACCGTCTCTGCCCACCCAGCATCTCAGTCCCACCCAGCAAGTGAGATCTGAACCCCCAGCTGCTGGTCCCACCACCTCCATTGGGAAATTCGTCATCTCCACAAGACAGAACAGGGAATCCTGGACTGATTTGGCTTGGAAGGGACCTTAAAGCCCATCTAAAGCCATGGGCAGGGACAGTGGGAGCTGCCCCTTCCTCTTCTTCCTCAGCACGTTCTGTCACGCACCAGCTGCCACCACTTCCCCCATGGGGCCCGTCCCACCACCAGCCACCACTTCCCTTACCCACCAGCACGCACCGGCGGCCATCCTGGTGATAAACCTTGTGCAATCCCCTCTGCCAGCCCTGCCGGGTGGTTTCCTGCCCCCGTGGGACTCATCTCCATGGGTCGGGGACAGCAGCATCTGCTCAGCCCCACACATGCGGAGGGGACATGGCTGGAGCTGGGACCTCGCTTGTCTACTGTGTGCTGCTGGTGGCAGCCGAGGGTAAGGATGCTCTTGGGTCTGGGAGGCCGGGGCAGATGGGTTGGAGCATCCCAGCTGCACAGCGCCATCCCTAGGGATGCTTTGGGAGGGAGAAGACAGAGACCACCCTCACCATCTCCCCACCCCAACCATCCCCTTGCAGGTCTGTGTCTCTGCTGTGCCGTGGAGCTGCTGAAGGGGCTGAAGGGGCAATCCTTGTCCTTCCCAGCCCTGCATCTCCTGTCCCATGACATCGTGCGGGTCACCTGGAGGACCAAAGGGACCCACATTGCTGAGGCCATGCCCAGGGTGAGGATGTTCACCACTGATTTCCTGCCTGAGTTCCGGGGCCGGCTGCTCATCCACCCCAACAGCCTCTCGCTGCAAATCAATCCGCTGCAGCCATCGGACAGTGGGAGCTACGAGGTGGTCGTGGACACCTTGTCTGACCCCACCAACCCAAAGACCTTTCGCTACTCCTTGTTGGTTCTTGGTGAGTCCAAGGATGGAGGGAGGAGGGTTGAGGGGACCGGGCTTGTGTTGGGTCCACCCCAGGCATAGAATCATAGAATCATGGAATGGTTTGGGTTGGGAAAGGTCTTAAGATCATTCAGCTCCAACCCCTGCCACAGGGAGGGACACCTTCCACTGGAGCAGGATGCTCCAAGCCCCATCCAACCAGACCCTGAGCACTGCCAGGGATGGGGCAGCCACAGCTTCTCCATTCAGCCCATTCCAGTGTCCCAGCACCCTCACAGGGAAGAACTTCCCAACATCCAACCTAAATCCCCGTTTCAGTCTGAACCCATCACCCCTTGTCCTGTCGCTCCAGTCCCTGATGAAGGCCCCTCTCCAGCATCCTTGCAGCCCCCTTCAGACGCTGGAAGCTGCTCTGAGCTCTCCACGCAGCTTCTCTTCTCCAGGCTGAGCAGCCCCAATGTTCCCAGCCTGGCTCCTATGGGAGCTGCTCCAGCCCCTGCTCATCCTCGTGGCCTCCTCTGCACTTGTTCCAGCAGCTCCATGTCCTTGTGCTGAGGACACCAGAGCTGCACCCAGTGCTGCAGGGGGGTCTCCCAGAGCAGAGCAGAGCAGAGGGGCAGGATCCCCTCCCTGCCCTGCTGCTCACCTCCTGTTGATGCTGCCCAGCACAGGGGGGTTCTGGGCTCCAGCTCACACTGTAGCCAGGTTATGGGAGGCTTCTCATGGACCAAGACCCCCAAGTCCTCCTCCTCAGGCTGCTCTGCATCACTTCTCTCCCAGCCTGCAGCAGGGGATGAGCTGTCATCGCACGAGCTCCCTGCTCATGAGCCCACCCAGCCCTCAGCGTTTCCCCTTGGCCGTGTGGAGGAGCTCAGGATGGGCATGTGGTCAGTGGGGAAATCCCCCTTCCTCTTTCAATGCCTGCTGCACCCACTGCACCCATTGCACCCACTGCACCAGCCCTGGTGGTACCCAAGGGCAGCCCCCTGTCCCCTGCCACAGCCCCATGGCTCACACCATGCCCTGTGCCCTCAGATGGATCTCCAGTGCCAATGCCCGGGACTGGCGACACCAAAGGATCCATCAGGAGCACAGTGGATCCCCATGGACCATCAGTGCCCAGGACTGGTGACACCAAAGGAGCCGTTGAGAGCACAGTGGATCCCCATGGAGCATTGGTGCCCGGGACTGGTGACACCAAAGGACCCATCAGGAGCACAGTGGATCCCCATGGAGCATCGGAGCCCGGTGCTGGGGACACTGGGACGCAGGACACGGGTGGGAGGCATCATCCAGGGTCCTGCGGGGCTCAGGACCGCTACTGCCTGCTGAAGGGGTATCTCATGGCCGGGGTCTTTGTGCCGCTGGTGCTGCTGGTGGCCGCTGTCCACATCATGACCAGGGACAAAGGCACCAAGGCAGGGAACGGGGTCTTAGCAGGGGTTGAGCCCCCCAGCATCACCACTCCTCAGGGACCATCCCCATGGCAGCGACCAGCCTGGATTCCAGACCCCGGGAACAGCGTCCCCGCTGCCTCGGTTTCCCCATTCAGGGCAAGATGAGGTTACCCTGCTCAGAGCCCCTGGAGGATGTGATGTGAACCCAGCTTCCTCATCTCTTGCACAAGGAGCTGCTCTAAATGCGTCAACGCTTCTTCCTCCCAAAGCCACCAGCCCTTTGGCACCAAAACCCATCCCAGCACCAAGCAAGGGGATGCAGGGACACCGCCGTCACTGGAGACAGCATCAGGTTCCTATTTCCAGCCCCAAACGTGGGGGAGATCATCACTCAGACCCCCCTCCTGTAGTTGATAGGAGGTGAATGATTCACTGGTGACCCTGACTAAACGCTGCGTGCCATCCATTATTGAGCAGCAGATCTGTCAAGAAGTTCTCATAAATAAGTGATCTGGTGCTGTCTTAATGCTGGCAGTAAATTCCTCATTCAATCTCCCGACTAAATGCTCTCCTGAGGACATCGCTCCTGCTGTTGAGTTAGGAATTAGGCCTGGGAACACACGGACTGTGAGGAAGAAGAGCCCTAACAGGACACCTGAGGGTGTCCTTCGCTGTCATGGCCCACCCTGAGAGCATCCCTGGTGCTGCTCTGTCCTGGGTACCAGCCGGGATGGAGCCTGGTCTGCCGCAAGGACTGGGCGTGGGGCTGTCCCCATCCTGGGATGCTCAGTACCCTCCTTCCAGCCAGGCAGTGATCCCGGGTCCCTGCACTGATCCCAGGGTCCCACAACGACGCCGGGATCAGGCAAGAATCCCAGGGTCCTGCAGCAACAGCAAGGTCCCAAAGTGATCCCAGGGTCCTGCAGTGATCCCAGGGTCCTGCAGTGATCCTGAGGTCCTGCAGTGATCCCAGGGTCCTGCAGTGAACCTGAGGTCCTGCAGTGATCCTGAGGTCCTGCAGTGATCCTGAGGTCCTGCAGTGATCCCAGGGTCCTGCAGTGATCCCAGGGTCCTGCAGTGATCCTGAGGTCCTGCAGTGATCCTGAGGTCCTGCAGTGATCCCAGGGTCCTGCAGTGATCCTGAGGTCCTGCAGTGATCCCGGGGTCCTGCAGTGATCCTGAGGTCCTGCAGTGATCCCAGGGTCCTGCAGTGATCCTGAGGTCCTGCAGTGATGCTGAGGTCCTGCAGTGATCCTGAGGTCCTGCAGTGATGCTGAGGTCCTGCAGTGAACCTGAGGTCCTGCAGTGATCCTGAGGTCCTGCAGTGATGCTGAGGTCCTGCAGTGATCCCAGGGTCCTGCAGTGATCCTGAGGTCCTGCAGTGATCCCAGGGTCCTGCAGTGATGCTGAGGTCCTGCAGTGATCCCAGGGTCCTGCAGTGAACCTGAGGTCCTGCAGTGATCCTGAGGTCCTGCAGTGATCCTGAGGTCCTGCAGTGATCCCAGGGTCCTGCAGTGATGCTGAGGTCCTGCAGTGACGCTGAGGTCCTGCAGTGATCCTGAGGTCCTGCAGTGATGCTGAGGTCCTGCAGTGATCCCAGGGTCCTGCAGTGATCCTGAGGTCCTGCAGTGATCCCAGGGTCCTGCAGTGATGCTGAGGTCCTGCAGTGATCCCAGGGTCCTGCAGTGAACCTGAGGTCCTGCAGTGATCCTGAGGTCCTGCAGTGATCCTGAGGTCCTGCAGTGATCCCAGGGTCCTGCAGTGATGCTGAGGTCCTGCAGTGACGCTGAGGTCCTGCAGTGATCCTGAGGTCCTGCAGTGATCCCAGGGTCAGGCAGTGATCCCAGGGTCCTGCAGTGATCCCAGGGTCCTGCAGTGATGCTGAGGTCCTGCAGTGATCCCAGGGTCCCGCAGTGATCCCGAGGTCCTGCAGTGATCCCAGGGTCCTGCAGTGATGCTGAGGTCCTGCAGTGATCCCAGGGTCCTGCAGTGATCCTGAGGTCCTGCAGTGATGCTGAGGTCCTGCAGTGATCCTGAGGTCCTGCAGTGATGCTGAGGTCCTGCAGTGATGCTGAGGTCCTGCAGTGATCCCGGGGTCCTGCAGTGATCCTGAGGTCCTGCAGTGATCCCAGGGTCCTGCAGTGATCCTGAGGTCCTGCAGTGATCCTGAGGTCCTGCAGTGATCCTGAGGTCCTGCAGTGATCCCGAGGTCCTGCAGTGATCCTGAGGTCCTGCAGTGATCCCAGGGTCCTGCAGTGATCCCAGGGTCCTGCAGTGATGCCGAGGTCCTGCAGTGATCCCAGGGTCCTGCAGTGATCCCAGGGTCCTGCAGTGATCCCAGGGTCCTGCAGTGATCCTGAGGTCCTGCAGTGATCCCAGGGTCCCGCAGTGATGCTGAGGCCCTGCAGTGATCCTGAGGTCCTGCAGTGATCCTGAGGTCCTGCAGTGATCCCAGGGTCCTGCAGTGATCCCAGGGTCCCGCAGTGATTCTGAGGTCCTGCAGTGATCCTGAGGTCCTGCAGTGATCCCGAGGTCCTGCAGTGATGCTGAGGTCCTGCAGTGATCCCGAGGTCCTGCAGTGATCCCAGGGTCCCGCAGCAATCCCAGGGTCATGGTGTAGCCATCCCATGGTAACTGCAGCTTCTTCCGATGGATCTCTGCCTCTTACTCCAGGAGCAGAGCTGATTCAAATGGTACGTTAAAGCAGGGCTCGACCTCACGGGGTGATGGGAAGGGGAAGTGCCATGAAACCATTCCCAGCGGATGCTGGATTTGAGGAGGGGAGGCAGGAGGAAGGAAAACCCGTGTGCAAGAGATGGGGGTTAACGTGGGACTGAGGTGCTGCAGTTATCCATAGGGGGACAATGGGATTTGCCCCCATGGAGGGGATGGGCACGGGTCTCGCTGGGGATGCTCCAGCAGCATCGAAGCTCCCCTGGCTTCTCCTCTGGGTCCCGCTCGCCCATCACCGCTGCGTCTGGCCTGCTCCACTGGTGGCTTTAATAATTGAGTGGTGGTTTAGGGGGACAATGATGTAAACAAGAGCAGTTTAACCCCCAGTGATGGCTTTACCAGCACCTCTCTCCTAGATGGGGCTGGACCAGGTGAATCCCTGGGGACAGCGCCATCCCTACAGCATCCATCTCCCTTCTCACCCCGTCTCCTTTATCCCTGTGACTTTGACCCGCTTGTGAAATCTCTTTCCAAGCAGCCAAGGAGTTACTGGCTGGGGGAAGGAGGCCGGAGTGAAGAGAAGCTGATTTTCCATAGGAAATCGAGTTTCCTGCAGCTCTCTGCAAATCCCCCTCGTCTGCACATCAGGAGCTGGGAGCACAGGGGATCACAGGGATGGAGGGGGCACCAGTGGGAGCCACGGGTGCTGGTCAAAGGGAAGAAGGAATGAGAATCCTAAAGAGAGCTCCCATGGGGCTGGGAACAGACTTTTCCTGCCTGGCCACTGATTTCAGTGGGGATTCATCCACTTTTCCTTGCCAAGGAGCTTCTCAGGAGCCAAAACGCACCTCACGTTACTGTTGTGCTCCCTGGTGTTGTGCCCTGGCAAGCGGGAAGTGAAACCCCCATCCCCTCCATCCCTTCTCCATTGCTTCCCCTCCATCCCTTCTCCTCCATCCCTTCCTCACCATCCCTTCCCCTCCATCCTTTCTCCTCCATCCCAACCCCTCCACTATCCCATCCCCTGCATCCCTTCTCCATCACTTCCCCTCCATCCCTTCCCCTCCACCCTTCTTCTCCATCCCAATCCCACCATCCCTTCCTCTTCATCCCTTCCTCTCCAACCCTTCCTCTCCATCTCTTCCTCTCCAACCCTTCCTCTCCGTCCCAACCCCTCTATCCCTTCCCCTCCATCCCTTCCCCTTCATCCCTTCTCCATCCCTTCCCCTCCATCCCAACTCCTCTATCCCTTCCCCTCCATGCCTTCCCCTCCATCCCTTCCCCTGCATCCCTTCTCCATCACTTCCCCTCCATCCCTTCCCCTCCATCCTTCTTCTCCATCCCAATCCCACCATCCCTTCCTCTTCATCCCTTCCTCTCCATCCCAACCCCTCCATCCCTTCCCCTGCATCCCTTCCCCTTCATCCCTTCTCCATCCCTTCCCCTCCATCCCTTCCCCTTCATCCCTTCTCCATCCCTTCCCCTCCATCCCAACCCCTCCATCCCTTCCCCTGCATCCCTTCCCCTTCATCCCTTCTCCATCCCTTCCCCTCCATCCCAACCCCTCCATCCCTTCCCCTGCATCCCTTCCCCTTCATCCCTTCTCCATCCCTTCCCCTTCATCCCTTCTCCATCCACTTCCCCTCCATCCCAACCCCTCCGTCCCTTCCGCTGCATCCCTTCCCCTTCATCCCTTCTCCATCCCTTCCCCTCCATCCCAACCCCTCCGTCCCTTCCCCTCCATCCCACCTCCACCACCATGGGACCATGGGGCACTGCACCACCCTGGGCCCCCCCGGCTGCGGATCAGGGCCGGATAACAAGCAGCTTCCTTGGCCATTCTGCTCCAGCACCTCGCTGGGAATGAGGGAAAGCGAGCGGCTGCCTCCAAATGGATTCTGGAAGCTGCTCGGAGCCATCAGGCTCCGTATAAATATGATGATGATTGTTATTATCATTGGCACCGATGGGCCGCCGCGCACCGCGGGAGATCCCGCTCTGCCTCCCGACGCAGCCACTGCCAGAGCCATTCCCAGCTCCACACAGGGCTGGGACCCCCCCCCCCCCCCCCAGGTCCCGCTGAGCCCATGGGCACGCTGGGGACAGTGCCACAGGGCTGTCCCCTCCCGGGGCTGGGGTAGCCGGTGAGGATGGGTTTGCTCCATGCGCCCCGATGCCAGGGTGATGGGCCTGATGCTGGGCACCGGGGGGGGGGGGGGGTTGCCCCCCAGGCCACTATGGGCTTATGGGGGTCCCGCACTGCTGCTCCCCCTCATCCCAGGGAGTGCTCCCGAGCAGCCAACGTGGCAGCTTTTCCTTCCCTGCCGTCAGCACATTCCCGGCCACCGCCACTCCTCCCTGACCTCTCTCCTCTTCCTCCCTGCTCCACAAACTCCTTCATCCTCCTCCCCACGTCATCTCCTCTCCCACTCAGATTCCTCCCTGTATCCCAGGAGAGCCCCCAGTGCCAAGGGGACAGTTGGCCAATGCCCGGGAATGGCAGGGCCACGCTGTCCCCATGGACACCTCCCATGTCCCCCCCCCTCCCGTGCCCATCCGGACACAACCTGTGTCACCCCCGAGCCACCTCTTTATTGCCATCACCCATCTCGGCTCCTGCAGCCACCACGATGGCTCCTGGTGCCCTCGGGGCTGGGCCAGGCTGGGTTTGGGGGTCCCCAGCTCCATCCGATTCCGTGGCATTCCCCCTGTGAGCAGCAGGTCCCTGAGGAAAGCTGAAGGAAGACCCCAAGGAAGAGGAGGGAGCTGAGGGCCACTTCGCACATCACCCCTGGGATGCAGGGGACATGGGACACCCACAGCCATTGGGACAGGGAGCTGCACCCCAGGGTGCTCCCTATGGCCAGGGCGGGGGGGGGGGGGGCTCTAGAAGAGCCTTTTAGAGCTGAAAACGTGGTGCCCCTGCTGCCACATGGAGGAGAGAAGGCTCCTGAAGGGGAGACCTCAGAGCAGCGCCAGTGCCTAAAGGGGCTGCAGGAAAGCTGGAGAGGGGCTTGGGACAAGGGATGCAGGGACAGGCCCAGGGGAATGGCTTTAACCTGCCAGAGGGGAGACTGAGCTGAGCTCTTAGGCAGAAGCTCTTCCCTGGGAGGGTGCTGAGGCGCTGGCACAGGGTGCCCAGAGAAGCTGTGGCTGCCCCATCCCTGGCAGTGCTCAAGGCCAGGTTGGACACAGGGGTTGGAGCATCCTGCTCCGGTGGAAGGGGTCCCTGCCCTTGGAGCTGGATGAGCCCTAAGGTCCCTCCCACCCCGGTGGATGCACACCCCGACATTGATGCAAGCACCCCAGCAATCACACACACACACGCATGTGCGCACCCCAACACACACGTGTAAACCCCAGCACCCATGTACCCACACGACAGGCATATACACACCCCAAGACACGTGTGATCCACCCAGGTATGAGCCGCAGCACACATGCATGCACCCCAACACATGTATGAAACCTGCACACATGTATGCACTCCAACACACGTGTATGAACCCCAACGCACCTGTGCACGCTCCAACACACGTGTATGAACCCCAACACACCTGTGCACACTCCAACACACGTGTATGAACTCCAAAACACATGTGCATACGCCAACACACGTGTACATGTCCAAACAGACATGTATGAACCCCATCACATATATATACCCCTACGCATATGTATGAACCACAATACACCTGGGCACACGCCAACACACATGTACCACCCTCAACACACATGTATGAACTCCAACACACATGCATGCACCCAAACATGCATGCACATGTCCAAACACACATGTATGAACCACAATACACGTGTACATGTCCAAACACACATATATGTACCCCAACACACATGTATGAACCCCAACACACATGTACATGTCCAAACACACATGTATGCACCCCAACACACATGTGTGCACCTGAACACACATGTACATGTCCAAACACACATGTATGAACCCCAACACACATGTATGAACCCCAACACACATGTACATGTCCAAGAACACACGTATGCACCCCAATACACATGTACGCACCCCAACACACATGTACATGTCCAAACACACATGTATGCACCCCAACACAAATGTACATGTCCAAACACACACGTATGCAGCCCAAGACGCATGTATGCACCCCAGCACACATGTACACGTCCAAGCACACACGTCTGCACCCCAACACACATGTACATGTCCAAGCACGCATGTGGTCACCCCAGCACACATGTACATGTCCAAGCACACACGTATGCACCCCAGCACACATGCACATGTCCGAACACACACGTATGCACCCCAACACACATGTACATGTCCGAACACACATGTACATGTCCGAACACACATGTACATGTCCAAACACATATGCATGCACCCCAGCACACATGTACATGTCCAAACACACATGTACATGTCCGAGCACACATGCATGCACTCCAACATACGTGTACGTGTCCGAACACACATGTACATGTCCAAGCACACACGCATGCACCCCAACACACATGTACATGTCCAAACACACATGTACATGTCCAAGCACACACACATGCACCCCAGCACACATGTACGTGTCCGAACACACATGTACATGTCCGAACACACATGCATGCACCCCAACACACATGTACGTGTCCGAACACACATGTACATGTCCGAACACACATGCATGCACCCCAACACACATGTACGTGTCCGAACACACATGTACATGTCCGAACACACATGCATGCACCCCAACACACATGTACATGCCCGAACCCACACGTGCCCACCCCACCAGGCACCCGCGTGCACCCAAACACGCGCCAACACCCCCCGGCTGCAGCCCCCCCCCCCCCCCCCCCCCCCCCCCCCCCCCCCCCCCCCCCCCCCCCCCCCCCCCGCCCCGCCCCCGCCCCGCCCCCGCCGCTCTCGGGGCTCTCGCGCTCGCAGCGGGGCCGTTCCGGTGCCGGTGCCGGTGCCGGGCCCCCCCCCCGGGCCGAGCTGTGGCCGGTTCCGGGCGCGGAGCGGGGCAGCGGCCACCCCCCTCCCGGAGCGCGGCCGGGGCGGGAGCATGCGGAGCCTCCTCATCCTCCTCTGCCTGCTCAGCGCCGCCGGGACCCGCGGGCAAGGTGGGTACCGGCACCGGGCACCGGGAGCGGGGAGCGGCGCCGGGCAGCGCGGGGCCGCCCGAAGTGCGAGTCCCAACTCCGCGGGCACCGCTCCAGCCCCGCCGCGGGCAGCGGCTCCGATCCCGGCGGGACGGGAACGGGAACGGGAACGGGACCGGGAGGGGGGAGCGCGGCGGCTTCGATCCCTCGGGAACCGGCGGCGCGGGTCGGGCCGGGGGGTTCTGGGGCCGCTGGGCTCCCCCCCCCGTACCCCCGGAGCATCTCCCGGTTCCCCGCGGCCGCTCCTCGTGGGCCCCTCCCCAGCCGTTAGGAGGGGGTCCCGGCGGAGCCGCGTCCGGTTCTCCCCACCCTGGGGATGCGCCGGTTCCCCCCCACCGGTTCTGCCCCGCTCTGGGGTCAAGGGCTTGTGGGTTCCCCCCTCATCTGGGTGCTGGGGGGGGGGCCCGCGGGGCTCCCTGTGCCGCCGGTGGTGCGGGATGAGGGGTGTGGGTGAGCAGCGGGGCTGGGATGTGGGAATGGAGGGGGGGGGGGAGGAGTCGAGGGCACCCCAGGGTGCTCCAGCAATGGGGACCCGGCCCTGGGCACCCCGTCTTTTGGGTGGGTGGACACCCAGGGCTGAGGGTGGTGAGGACCCGGCCACGGCGATGCTGGTGGGGAGCCCATCCATGGGGATCGGGGGGGGGGGGGGGTGTCTCTGGGTGGGTGTCTCTGAGGCCCCCAGTTCCCACTCCTCGTGCTCGGGGCAGCATGGGGCCCCCTTTGCCCCCCATTTGCCTTCCAGAGGTTGCTGCCCCCCCCCCGCATTAAACCCCCCAGATCGGACCCCCAAATCCCTGCACCCTCTCGGGAAACTGAGGCATGGGGGGGGTGGGGGTGTCTGTAGCCAAGGTCAGGCCAAGCGGGAGGAGCTGGGTGGGGGGCACCCTCCCGGCCCCACGGGGCCTCCCCAAAGCTCAGCCTCCCTATGAGGGGCCGGGGGATGTGATCCATGCGTGCAGCACGCTGCTGAGGTCCCAGCAGGGCTGGAGCTGGGCATTACCCCGTGCCCAGGTCCCGTCCCCCCCGCTCCTCATCCCCCCCCCCCTGCGCGGCCTCCGGCTCCTTCCCAGCTCCAAAATCCAATCTCAGTTTTAATTAAGGAGGCGGCGTTGCTAAGATGCCGGGAGGAGGGAAAAAAGGCTCCGACTCGACCCGGGGTTTAAAGGAGCGTGTAAAGCCTCTTATAGGGGGCCGGGGGGGGGCACGTCCCAGGCTCCCCCGCGCCGTGGGGCTCCGCTGCCCTCCCAGGAACAAAAGCTGCCGCTCTCCCGCCCTGTGCCATGTGGATCCCGTCGGTGAGAGGGGCCCGGCTCTGGCATCGCTGCTTGGGAAGAGGGAGATTCCCAACAGCAGCTACCGGCTGGGGGGGGGTGGTGTCCCTGTGACCCCCAATTCCCACCCGAGCAACCCCATCCCATCGTGCTCCCCATTGCCAAGTTTGCCTCTTGCTTCCAAGCTGGGTGCTGTTGGGGGGGGGGGGGGGAGAATTTGGGTTCCCCCCCCTCTCCAGGCCCCAGGAGCTGGGGGGTGTTGGTGCCATTCACATCCCTGCACGCTGAGATGTTGGATGGGTTTCATCCCTCTTCATTTCTCCCTACATAATTCCCTGTATCTTCCCTAAATGAATCCCATTCTTCTTCCCCCCCGTTTCAATCACTCGCCGTGATTGCGCCTCGCATTGCAATATTTATTCATTTTCTGGGTGATTCGCTTCCTCTCGGTGGGTTTTTCCTCCCCCATCCCCTTCCCTCCCCTCTCCAAAGCAGCCAAACTGAAAGGGAGGGAAGGGGGGTGATGGGGGGGGTGGCAGGGGGGGGACACAGGGCTCATGTGTGGGGCTGAGGCCTGGCGTGATCACTGCATGCCCCGGCTGAGCCCCAGAGCCTTGGGAGGCACCGTCAGAAGGAGCCAGGGTGGCACCGGGTGGTTTGAGGTCAGGATGGTCCCTTTGCTGGTGGCTTTTGCAGGCGGGCTTGGATGGGGCTTGGATGGGGCTTGGATGAGGCTTGGATGGGACTTGGATGGGGCTTGGATGGGGCTTGGATGAGGCTTGGATGGGGCTTGGATGGAGCTTGGATGGGGCTTGGATGAGGCTTGGATGGGGCTTGGATGGGGCTTGGATGGGGCTTGGATGAGGCTTGAATAGGGCTTGAATGGGGCTTGGATGGGGCTTGGATGGGGCTTGGATGAGGCTTGAATAGGGCTTGAATGGGGCTTGGATGGGGCTTGGATGGGGCTTGGATGGGGCTTGGATGAGGCTTGAATAGGGCTTGAATGGGGCTTGAATGGGGCTTGAATGGGGTTTGGATGGGGCTTGGATGGGGCTTGGATGGGGTTTGGATGGGGCTTGGATGGGGCTTGGATGGGGCTTGAATGGGGCTTGGATGGGGCTTGGATGGAGGGATGTAGCCACTTGGCCCCAGATTTCTAGGGCAGGAGAGAAGGGGACAGGGCAGGAGGGATGGGGATGGGGCAGGAGGGATGGGGACAGGATAGGAAGGGATGGGGACGAGGCACAGGCCACCCTGCTTGGCCCCAGCCCAGGCTGTGGATGCACTCGGTGGCTGCACAAGGGGGAAGGAGGCAAGGGAAGGTTCCAGTGGTGCTGGGGAGGGTGGTGGGGACCTGCCTGTCCCCCCTTGGTGGCAGCTTGGGTCCCGCACGTCACCATGGCCGTGATGTATCTTAAAGATGACCATTGGCTGCTGCAGGGTAATAAAGGCCACAAAAGATGCTCCAGGGCTGAGATGTGGCGGTGGGGGGCAGGATAGGGACACACAAACCCTGCCCGGTTCATCCCACCCTGCCTGTGGGACCAGTGGTGGCCCCCATCCTGGGGTTCCCTCCTTGCCTGGGGTGACCCCACCATCCACATGCCCTCATTCCAGAGCTGTTCCCATGGATCCATCCCTGGCTCCGGGTTGTCCTCACTGTGTTCAGCAGCCAGCAGTGCAGGGCAGGACCCCAGGTCACCCCCATTGTACCCCTGGGGTCCCCTGTCCCCAAAGCCCTTCAGTGGAGGGGATGGAACCACGGTGGGTCCCGCAGCCATCCTGCAGGAAACCATTTTGGCAACTGGGATCGGGGCTGTTGGCTTTTGCCGATGCTTTTTCCATCTCCGGAGCAGGAGGGAAGGGGACGGAGCCCCTTGTCCCCGTCTCCCCACGGGCACTGCTCCGTCTTCCCATGTGGGAGCCAGGGATGCGCCGCAGCCCCATGGAAGGGTCCGGATCCAGCCCCACTGCCTTTGGAGCCGGCTGCATGGGCTCTGCCGTGGCAGCCGCAGCCCCGTGCCGGGACTTGCCCGGGCAGCCTGTGCCAGGGTTGAATCAGCCGGTGCCGGCGGGGAGGCAGCCAGCCCGGCCACGGAGCGCCCAGCATCATCCTGCCTCTTGCCTCCGGGATCCGGAGCCGTCCATGGGTCCATCGGGTAGGAATGCACCCATTGGGTGTGGAACTGGTGTCATTGGGCACCTCTCTCCCACTAGAGCTGAGATTCCCACCCTTTTATTCAGGATTGGCTCAATCCCAAACCAGCTTGTCCTCCTGGCCTACATCCTACCTGGGATCCTCCTCATCCCACTGAGTGGATCCCGAGGGATGCCAGAGCGCTGGGGCACACGGAGGCTGTTTGGCCTCTCTGCTCGGCCGTGGGTCTGTCCGTGCATCCATGCGTCCAGCCCCCCGCCACGCAGGGATTATAGCGAGCGCTCCATAAAGATTCCCCTAATTGCTTGCCTTACCTCAGGTTTTATCATCAAAGCATCCGTTATTCCCTCTCCAGCCTCCTTTTCTTTTTATTATCTCTTAATTAATCACTCCAGCTTTCGCACTTAGCAGATAATTACAGTCTCCTGGGCACGCAGCTCATTTTCATAACCTCCTGCTCCCAGCCAGGAGCGGGCACAGCGCGGGCAAGGTGGAGGGGATGGAGGGATCCGGCTGTGCTGCCAGCGGGAGCCACAGCGCTTCCCTCCATGGCACCCTCCGGATAGGATGAGAGAGAGGAAAGCGTCGGGTACCAGCCCATGGGGAGGATGCTTGGGTGAGGATGCTGTGGGTACCAGCCCATGGGGAGGATGCTTGGGTGAGGATGCTGTGGGTACCAGCCCACGGGGAGGATGCTCGGGTGAGGATGCTGTGGGTACCAGCCCATGGGGAGGATGCTGTGGGTACCAACCCATGGGGAGGATGCTTGGGTGAGGATGCTGTGGGTACCAGCCCATGGGGAGGATGCTCGAGTGAGGATGCTGTGGGTACCAACCCATGGGGAGGATGCTTGGGTGAGGATGCTGTGGGTACCAGCCCATGGGGAGGATGCTGTGGGTACCAACCCATGGGGAGGATGCTTGGGTGAGGATGCTGTGGGTACCAGCCCATGGGGAGGATGCTCGAGTGAGGATGCTGTGGGTACCAACCCATGGGGAGGATGCTTGGGTGAGGATGCTGTGGGTACCAGCCCATGGGGAGGATGCTGTGGGTACCAACCCATGGGGAGGATGCTCGGGTGAGGATGCTGTGGGTACTAGCCCATGGGGAAGATGCTCAGGTGAGGATGCTGTGGGTACCAGCCCATGGGGAGGATGCTCGGGTGAGGATGCTGTGGGTACCAGCCCATGGGGAGGATGCTCGGGTGAGGATGCTGTGGGTACCAGCCCGTGGGGAGGATGCTGTGGTGAGGAACCTCTCAAGTACCAGCTCATGGAAGAGACTCTTAGGCAAGGAACCCTCCCAGGTACTAGCTCACAGGCGAGGATGCTTGGGTGAGGAATCCCTGAGTACTAAACCATGGGGAAGGATGCTCAGATGAGGAATCCCTGAGTACCAGTCCACAGTGGAGGATGCTTTGAGTGGGGATGCTCTTGGGTACCAGCCCATAGAGAAGGATGCTCAGATGAGGAACCATTGGGTACCAGCCCATAGGGAAGGATGCTCAGATGAGGAACCACTGGGTACCAACCCACAGAGGAGGATGCTCAGGAGCATCCGAGCAATGGGCAGAGTTAAGGGTATCTGGAAAAGGGCTGGAGCTGTGCTCCAGGATCCAGCCTGGACTTCTCTGGGATGCATCTGTCGGGGCTGGGAGTTGGAAGCCAAGCTCCTTTCCACCCACCCGCCACTGAGGTCCCATCGGCACAGCGTCGGACGTGGCGCAGCCGGTGACGCCAGGTCCTGGTGCCGGGCTGGATCCCGGGCTCGCTGCTGCAAGGGGATGGCAGGAAGGAGGGGATTTAAGGAGCAAACCCACTTGGGGAAGGCAAAAAGGGGGAGAGAGGCCTTTTCTGCAAGGGCTGGGACATAAAGGGCTGCCAGCGCTGCCATGGCAACGGGCGGATTATGATCCAAATGGAAATCAAAATAAGGGGGGGGGGGGGGGAGAAGAGTGGAGTAAAGGAGGAGGGGAGGAAAAACAACTTTTATTTCCAGTCGGAGAGCGGTTGTGCCTTGGAGGGGTTGCCATAGGAACGGCGAAGAAAAGGAGCCAGGAAAGTGTGTGCGGGTGGGCGAGTGTGCAAGGGAGTGTGCAAGGAGCACATGGGGTGCAATGGGGCGCAGGAGCATCACCGGGAGCTGCGGGGGGCAGCGGGGTGATGCAGAGGAGCAGGAGGAAGGCTGCAACGCCAGCGCATGGGGATGCCCCGTGAGCCCCATCCCATGGGAGCTGTGGGATGGGGGCACCCAGGCTGCCCCTTGCCCAGGTTGATGCTGAGTCTGTCCTCATGGGTACCGGTGCTGGGGATGGGAACAGCCCAGTGCTGAGGGTAAAGCGAGGCTGGTGCCCAGCTCCCGTCGCTGCCCTGGGCAGAATGGGCCCCTCTGAACCCTGTACAGGGGTGGGGGGTCTCCAGCTGCATTCTCACTTGCTCCCTCCATGCCCTTTTAGCTCTTTTATGACCCCCCCTCAGTCTCTCAAGTGTGTTTGATATAAAATCATAG
Organism: Pezoporus occidentalis; assembly: GCF_034315485.1. Classification (NCBI taxonomy): domain Eukaryota; kingdom Metazoa; phylum Chordata; class Aves; order Psittaciformes; family Psittacidae; genus Pezoporus; species Pezoporus occidentalis. The sequence goes on from NW_026915744.1 coordinate 65,537, forward strand.
TTGATATAAACCCATAGCTGATATAAACCCATAGTTGATACAAACCCATAGTTCTAACCCTTTGGGAAAGGATTTTCCATCCCACACCACCACCAGCCTTGGTTCAGGGCACACAGAGCCCCATTGCGTGTCCCAACGAGGGCTTGGGGGTGCTGAGCCCCCCCTGGTCTCAGTTGGGGGGGGGGGGGGCACAAGACGATGCGCTGAGTGCTGGGGGCCTCCTTGGGGCACAGCAGGAGGGTGGCAATGGGGAAACCGAGGCACGAAGCGCTTTGCTTCCCACATCAGTGCAGGGCCCGGACCCTCCGTCCGGCTCCATGTGGGAGCTGCCAGCGGCACCCGCAGCGCTGAATGTGGCCCCCTAAAGCCGAATGTGGCCCCCCTAAAGCCGAATGTGGCCCCCTAAAGCTGAATGTGCCCCCCCCAGCGCTGAACGTGCCCCCGCATGGCCCCGGCCCCGCCGCGCTCCCCCGGGCAGCGCAGGGTTAACGCAGGGGTTTCGCTCTCTCCCTCGTCTTCCAGAGCCTTGGCAGGAAATTCCTCAAATTCCAGGCTTGTGGGATCATCGCTGGGCTCCGACCGCAGGAGCGGGAGCGGGAGCCAGGGCTGCTCCCTCCGCTCCGGCTCCGGCTCCTCCTGAGCAGCGCTTGCAGAGCCCGGGGGAAGGGTTGGGGAGCTGCGGCCCCCCCCCGGAACACATTGGGACACCCCATTGACACCCCCCCCCAAAACCAGGGGCACCCGCATTGTGACGACCCCCAAACATAGGGACACCCCATTGCAACCCCCTAAACCCATCGTGTGTCCCAAACCCAGGGTCGCCCTCATTGTGACTCCCCAAACCCGGGGTCTCCCATTGCCCTGTGTCCCCTCACATGGTGCTCGCTGTGGGGACCCCAGCACTGGGGTGATGTGTGGGGGGGACGCTGACCTCCGATATCCACGGGACCCCCCCCCCAGCTTATCCCAAATGGGGCCTCCCAGAGCACATGGCAGTTGGGATGTGATGTGGATGCACTGGGGATGCTGAGGGGCAGCTTGGAGGGGGGGGGTGATGGATGGGGGGGAAGGAGCTGAAATTCCTGCCTGCTGGAACAGAGCAAGGAGGGAGCAGGGCCGGGACCCAGCCCCAGCCCCATCGATTTTCTCTCCCTTCTTTTCCAACCTATTTCCTCCTGGATTCGGGGGTTTTATTAAACCCATGGAATCCAACCTCCTCTCCTCACCCCCCCCTGCTCGCCAGCACCACCTTTGAGCTGAGCTGCCCGTGGGGAAACCGAGGCACAGTTTCCATCACCCCCACGCCTTCCCTATCCCTTAGGGTCGCTCCCGGTTCACCCTAGTCCATCCATAGGGATGCAGGGGCCCTGCTGGGCGCCTCCTCGTGCTCTCCCAGCTGCCCGTCCTGCTTCAATGGGGATGATAATCCCATTATTATTAAGCGCTGTCTCATTAAGACATCTGTAGGGGCGGAAGGATGCCAGAACAATCCCCCCCCCTTCATTAATGATTTGGGATCTTTATTCCCCCCTTCCCTTTTCCCAAAGCAACCCCCCCCTGCTTGCACTCACAAACAAAAGTCTTAATTAGACATTGTTCCAACCAGGAATATTCCACAAATTAATGGAACTCCAGCCAATGGAGCAGCGCTGGCAGCCCCAGCACCCGGAGGGGGGAGAAGGAACATGGGGGGGGGGGGTGTGCTCTGCCAGGCCCTTGTGTGGTGATGGGGGGGCCAAGGGATGCGCTGAACCCAAGGGTGCGGGATGGGGGGGGGTGACCCCAGGAAACCCGGTTGGGAGCAACATCTGGAGCGTCCCGCACATCTGGAGCACAGGCCTTGGGTAGGGAGGAGGAGGAGGAGGAGGAGGGCTGGGGTGAAGGCAGCTCAGATCGCCCACCCCCCCCCACGCCACCCTAGGGTGCTGCAGGGCGCGAGGGTGGTACAGGGTGTCTGTGCACACGGCTGCACATGTGTGTGCACATGCGTGTGCATGGATGTGAGCGGGGGCCCAGCTCCTGGACACGGCTGTTCCCGTGCGAGCACACAGCACACACAGGCACACACACAGTGCACACATATGCACATACAAGCACACACAGGCACACACATGCACACACAGGCACACACACATGCACACACACGCGCACATGTACACATGCATGCACACGCACAAACACACACACACAGACATGCACACACGCATGCACATGTACACATGCACACACAGGCATGCACACGCTCACACACAAACGCACACATGCACACACAGCACACACCCATGCACACCCACGTGCACACACATGCACACAATGCACACAATGCACACATGCACACACATGTGCACACGCACACACATGCACACACGCATGCACACACACACATGCACACACAGGAACACATGCACACACACACAGACATGCACACACGTGCACACACACATGCACACACACGCACACACATGCACACACGCATGCACACACATGCACACACATGTACACACATGTACACACACATGCACGCACGCATGCAGACACACACATGCACACACGCATGCACGCGCACACATGCACACACAGGAACACACAGACACACACACACAGACATGCACACACACATGCACACACGCATGCACACACATGCACACACATGTACACACATGTGCACACATGTACACACACACATGCACACACGCATGCAGACACACACATGCACACACACGCACACACACGCATACACACACACGCACACACGCATGCACACACACACATGCACACACACGCACACACACACATGCACACACACACAGCAGACACCCATGCACACCCACGTGCACACACATGCACACACATGCACACAATGCACACATGCACACACACGTGCACACACACATGCACACGCACACACATGTGCACACACGTGCACACACACATGCACACGCACACACATGTGCACACACGTGCACACACACATGCACACACATGTACACACATGTGCACACACATGCACACACACATGCACGCACACAATGCACACATGTGCACACACATGTACACACACATGTACACACATGCACACACACATGCACACACACGTGCACACACATGCACGCACACACATGCACAAATGCACACACACATGCACACACACACATGCACACACGTACATGCACACACGCACGCACACACATGCACACATGTGCACACACACATGCACACACACATGCACACGCACACACACATATACACACACATGCACACACACATGCACACACGCACACACGCACACGCACACACACATATACACACACATATACACACACATGCACACACACATGCACATGCACACATGCACACACACATGCGCACACACACATGCACACACACATGCACGCACACATATACACACACGCACACACACATGCACACACACATATACACACACATGCGCACACACATGCACACACACATATACACACACATGCACATGCACACACACATGCACACCCACATGCACACACACATGCACACACGCACACACACACATATACACACATACATGCACACACATGTGCACACACACATGCACACACACATGCACACACATGCACACGCACACACACATGCACACACACATGCACACACACGTGCACACACATGTGCACACACAAACGCACACGCACGCACACACATGCACACACACGCACACACACACATGCACACACATGCACACACACATGCACACGCACACATGCACACACACATGCACACACATGTGCACACACAAACGCACACGCACGCACACACACGCACACACACACATGCACACACATGCACACACACACATGCACACACACACATGCACACACACACGCACACACATGTGCACACACAAACGCACACGCACACACACACACACATGCACACACACACATGCACGCACACACTTGCACACACACATGCACGCACACATGCACACACACACATGCGCACACACACGCACACACACATGCACACGCACACACACACATATACACACACACATGCACACACACATGCACACATGCACACGCACACACACACATATACACACACATACACATGCTCCATACAAGCTCACGTCCAGTGCATGTCCCCACGTTGCCCCTTTCAACCCTTTCCCACTGGTTCTATGTTCCCCGTCCCCCCTGTTCCCTCCATGTGTCCCCATGTCCCCGTGCCCCCCATTCCCCCCATGTCCCCCTGTCATCCCCATTGCCCCCCTGTCATCCCCATTGCCCCCCTGTCATCCCCATTGCCCCCATGTCTCCCTGTTCCCCTGTCCCCGTGCCCCCCATGTCCCCCTGTCCCCGTGCCTGCCCTCGCCCCACACGGGGCCCACCGAGCCCTTTGTCTTTCTGCCTGGCTGCCCCCTTTCACCGGGATTAACGGCAGGAAAAAGGGGCCGGAGCTTTTCCATCAACTTTGGGTCCTGCCCCAGCGTGGGGGGGGGGAGCGAGACAAAGGCACCCCCCCAATCCCCCCAGCCTTGACTTGGGGGGCAGGAGCAGGATGTGGGCATCCTATTGGTGGCCCTTGGGACGCTGAGGGGGGGAGATGGACCCTTGGGCTGGAGGCCATGGGGCAGCAATGGGGAGCCCAGCCCCCCCTGGCTCCTTTGCCATGCCACACTGGAGCACTTCATTCCATTCCTTCCCGAGTTCCTCTCCCTCTGCCCAGCTCTGGTTTATGTTTTATTGGCATCTTTGCAGCGCTGAAAGTAATGTAATTACGAGGGGAATTTAGATGTTGTTTCGTAAGCCGGGAGTTCATTTTTGGTTTATATTAGTATTACGAGAAGGGGAATATTTAAGGCTCCTCGGGAAGGCGAACTAGAACCCAATTCCAGCACGTCAGCTCCCCCGGTATTTATGCCTCTTCCCAAAGAGATTTTAATTGGAACTGGGTTTGCGTGGTGCCCGGGCTGTGTATTTTCACCCTGCGTCTAATGAGGACCCGGGGCCTCGGCCCCTCTTCCATCAGAAAAGGTGGAAAACAGAGGGATGGGTTGGGAAGAGGAGCTGCATGAGCTCCCCATCTCCCATCCATCTCGCTCAGCCCCGTGCCTCAGTTTCCCCAGGAGGACCAGCACCTCCTGTGACCATGGCAACCGGGGGATGCTCCCCAGGCAGCGGTACCCAGGGTACCACATCCAACACGGAGGTGGCGGCGCGGCAGCCCCCGTTCCCTGCCCTGGGAATAATGGAGGTGGAATATTTGATGGGATGGGAAATGAGCTGCTCGGTTTGTTGTGAGATTGGTGTCACCAGCGCTGGCGACCGGGCTGGGGGGTGGAAATGAGCTTATGGGAGAAGCCAGCACCGAGGCAGAGGGATGGGGACGTGGAGGAGATGGGGTCACCGTGGGTGCCCATCCCAGTATCCCAGCGGATGCTGTGCTGGGGGGGCACGGCCAATGGGACCGGCTGCTGTTGGGAGCTGGGAGGGGAGGAGGAGGGGAACCAATCTCCTCCTCATTTGTTTTGATAATTTTGCCTTTTAAAACATGAAAATAACTGGAGCATCCTTTCCCTGGAGAGATTCCCGACCACCGGCTCTGGGAGCGGAGCGGGAGGCACGGAGCAGCCCCAACAGCAGCCCGGGGGGAAACTGAGGCACAGCAAAGCCATGGGGAGGAGGGGGGGGTCCATGATGGGTTTGGGGTCTCCCAAAGTACCCCCCATGCCTGGTTCACCCCCTTTCAGGAAGGGTTTGGGGTAAAACCACCCCAGTTGTGCCCTTGCAGAGGGGATCAGAGGCTGATCCCCCCCCGGGATGGTGCTGAGGGGACCCGGCTGGATGAGGCCCCATCCCGGTGCCTCCCAAGCACCCGCTGGGCGCTCGCCAGCGATGCGCTGGCGTCATATGATGGTGTTGAAATACTTTCCGTTCCCGCCGGGATGGGGAGGACCCGGGAGCAGAGCCAGGGCCAAGGGTCCGGAGGCAACGGGATGGGGATGGAGACAGGGACAGGGAGAACCGGGCACGGAGGATGCTGGCACAGTGGGGATGCTGCCAGCTCCCCGCACAACACGGAGCAGCGGCTGCGGGATTCAATTAATAAGGAATTAAAGGATAGGAATATTCAATTAATGTCAATCAGAGCGGGATTATGGGAGAGAGATTTTGGTCAAATGGGGTCGATGCCTTTGTGATGAGGATGCGCCGGGGGCTGCTAATGGAGCCGGGGGGGGGGGGGGGATAATGGAGCTTTGAGCCCCCAGTGGTGGGGCTGGGATGGGGATGCATCCCGGCTGCTGGTACCCTCGGCAGCACCGTTCCAGGGCTTCCCATTCCCCCCCCCCCGCCACCGGGCTCCGCTCGTGTTCAAAAGCCAAGAGGGAAGAGAAGAGAATAGAAGAGGGCATTGAGCGGCTCCCAACAAGGAGCGGAAGCGGCTCCTCCTGCCAAGCTCTTCCCGAGCGCCCGGCTCGGCCCGTTCCTGCCTGGCGCTGTCGTGCCGGGATGACCTCGGCAAAGGAGCTTCATAAATTGGTGGTGGCAGCAGGGACCTTCTCCAGCAAACACCCATTTACTGCTGGGAGCGCGGGGCCGGCTCCTGCCAGGACCAGGAATGCTGCGGGAGATGGTGGGGGGGCACCCCCGAGGCGAGGATCCCACTGGGAAGCCTTATTGCAGCCCTGCTCCGCATCCCTGTGTTCAGGATGGGGTGCAGCAGGGCGGGGGGGTCCCAGCCCCACACATCCCTGCCCTGAGATGTCACCGGCTTCAGCTGAAAGCCCCAAATTGATGGAGCCTAAAATAGCCCCGACACGGGAGCGGGGGGGAGCGCCGGGATGTGCCAGGGATAATCACATCTCCACCGGCACATCCCGCCGGCGGCGAGGAGCGGCACCACGCTGCCAGCACCCGCCAGGATGGGACCCACCGCGGCTGCATCCCCGTTCCCGGTGGGATCCATCAGGTCCCGTGGCGCTGCCCCATCCCTGCCTCAGTTTCCCCTGGATCCAGTTCTTGGTGCCTTTTAGCCTGGGTTGGGTGAGGAGCGGGTTGGGGCGCTGGGGAATGGGGGCAGCGGTGGTGATGGGGGCAGTGATGCCTCATCCCTCCCATGCTGCTGTGCCGGGCAGAGCCCCGAGGAAGCCAAATCACCAAATCCTCTTTTCTCCGCCGCGGAATGAAGCCGGCGGAGGGGCTGCTTTCCCCCTTCCCTCTCTCTGTTTGCCCCCGGTATAAATGGAAGGGAAGGACTGGGGCAGAGGGAAGGGGGAAAGCTTCCATCGGAAGGAGCGAGAGGAGCACGGGGGGGAGATGAAATAATAATAACCAAAGCAAAGCCTCCGGTGCGGGGATTTGGCTCCATCTGAGAGCTGTCAGCGCGCATCCAGGGCTCGGCTTTGAACCCGGCCTTAAGAGCGGCAGGGGAGGGAGGGAGGGAGGGAGCGGCCGCCCCGGGGCTCCGGCAGCCCCGCGCCTGGGCGATGGAGGGAGACGGGGCTGGGATGCGGCTCCAGCGCCCCAGCGCCCGCGGACACGTGTGGGGCTGGCGTGGGGCAGGCGTGGGGGCTGGTGTGGGGCACAAGTGGGGCTGGTGTGGGGCAGGCGTGGGGGCTGGTGTGGGGCACAAGTAGGGCTGGTGTGGGGCACAAGTGGGGCTGGCGTGGGGCAGGTGTGGAGCTGGTGTGGGGCAGGTGTGGGGCTGGCGTGGGGGCTGGTGTGGGGCTGGCGTGGGGCAGGCGTGAGGTTGGTGTGGGGCAGAAGTGGGGCTGGCGTGGGGCAGGCGTGGGGGCTGGTGTGGGGCAGAAGTGAGGCTGGTGTGGGGCAGGCATGGGGCAGGTGTGGAGCTGGCATGGGGAAGGTGTGGAGCTGGTGTGGGGCAGGTGTGGGGCAGGCGTGGGGCTGGCGTGGGGCAGGTGTGGGGCTGGCGTGGGGCTGGTGTGGGGCAGGTGTGGGGCAGGCGTGGGGCTGGCGTGGGGCAGGTGTGGGGCTGGCGTGGGGCAGGTGTGGGGCTGGTGTGGGGCAGGCGTGGAGCTGGCGTGGGGCAGGTGTGGGGCTGGCGTGGGGCAGGCGTGGGGCAGGTGTGGGTTCAGCCACGGGCACTCAGACCCCCACGGGGACCCCGCAGGGACCCACCCCCCTGCGCACAGGCACATTCCCGTGCACACATGGATGCATTCCCATGCGCACATGTGGATTCCCACACACGTGTGTGTGCTCCCATGCACACAGGCACGTTCCCATGCACACAGGCACGTTCCCATGCACACAGGCACATACCTATGCACATAGGCACGTTCCCATGCACATAGGCATGTTCTTACGTGCACACGTCTGTGCTCCCATGCACACAGGCACGTTCCCATGCACACAGGCACGTTCCCATGCACACAGGCACGTTCCCATGCACATAGACATGTTACGTGCACACGTCTGTGCTCCCATGCACGCAGGCCCGTGGTGCCATGCACACTCCATGCACATTCCCGTGCACACAAGCACATACTCCAGCACATTCCCTTGCACACGGATGCATTCCCATGCACACACACACGCAGGTACCCGTGTGTGCACCCATGCACGTGCTTGCTCAGAGCCCAAAGCCACCGTGATGCAAACACCATGCCATGGTGCCAGGGCTGGGGCAGAGGGACAGGGGGTAATGGTGATGGGGGGACACGGTGATATGGGGGGGACGGACACAGTGATGGGGGGGACATGGTGATGGGGGGGACACAGTGATTGGGGGGGCACAGTGATGGGGGGGATGGACACAGTGATTGGGGGGGACACAGTGATGGGGTGGCACACAGTGATGGGGGGACACACAGTGATGGGGGGACACAGTGATGAGGGGACACAGTGACGGGGGGACACAGTGATGGGGGGACATGGTGAAGTGGGGGACACAGTGATGTGGCAGACACGGTGATGGGGGGGACACAGTGATGGGGGGACACAGTGATGGGGGGGACACACAGTGATGAGGGGGACACAGTGATGGGGGGGATGCACAGTGATGGGGGGGACACGGTGATAGGGGGGACACACAGTGCTGTGGGGGACGCACAGTGATGGGGGGACACACAGTGATGGGGGGGCACAGTGATGGGGGGCACAGTGATGGGGGGCACAGTGATGGGGGGACACACAGTGATGAGGGGACACAGTGACGGGGGGACACAGTGATGGGGGGGCACAGTGATGGGGGGACACAGTGATGGGGGGACACACAGTGATGGGGGGCACAGTGATGGGGGGACACAGTGATGGGGGGACACGGTGATATGGGGGGACACACAGTGATGGGGGGACACAGTGATGGGGGGCACAGTGATGGGGGGACACACAGTGATGGGGGGACACAGTGATGGGGGGACACGGTGATATGGGGGGACACACAGTGATGGGGGGGACACGGTGATATGGGGGGACACACAGTGATGGGGGGGACACGGTGATGGGGGGACATGGTGATGGGGGGGGCACCCTTTGCCTTTTGGGCCCCAGCCCTCGGGAAGCGCCGTCTCTCCCTTGCCGTGTCAAGGCCCCATAACACGGAATTCTCGGCTATGGCTGTGCCGAGGCCTCCCCCGCACCCACAGGCCCCACATCCACACTGAACACCCCCATTCCCAGCAGGATGGGCAGCGAAGGGGAGGGTGTTTGGGGGGGAAACACTCAAAGCCCCCACCCGGGTCCCCTGGGGCACCCAAAAAGGGGAGGGAAGCAGGAGCCTGCTGCACCCCAAAACCCAGCTGGTGACCAAGCACCCAAAGGGGTGACACCAGCACCCACTGCCCCCTGCCCTGAGGATGTAGGGTGCAGGAGGGTCCCATCCATGGGTGTTTCGGTGCTGGATGTAGGGGTCACATCCCCTCTGCACCGGGTGGGTATCACGGAGCATCCTTCACGGAGCTGCTTCCCAGGGTGCTGCAGCCTCAATCCCTGCGGCTCCCGGTTATCCAGTGCCAGGATTAGCAGCCGGGCTGGGGCAGGATGCTCTGCACTGGGAATGCTGGGGCAGGATGCTCTGCACTGGGAATGCTGGATCAGGATGCTCTGCACTGGGAATGCTGGGGCAGGATGCTCTGCACTGGGAATGCTGGGGCAGGATGCTCTGCACTGGGAATGCTGGATCAGGATGCTCTGCACTGGGAATGCTGGGGCAGGATGCTCTGCACTGGGAATGCTGGAGCAGGATGCTCTGCACTGGGAATGCTGGGGCAGGATGCTCTGCACTGGGAATGCTGGAGCAGGATGCTCTGCACTGGGAATGCTGGGGCAGGATACTCTGCACTGGGAATGCTGGAGCAGGATGCTCTGCACTGGGAATGCTGGGGCAGGATGCTCTGCACTGGGAATGCTGGAGCAGGATGCTCTGCACTGGGAATGCTGGGGCAGGATGCTCTGCACTGGGAATGCTGGGGCAGGATGCTCTGCACTGGGAATGCTGGGGCAGGATGCTCTGCACTGGGAATGCTGGGGCAGGATGCTCTGCACTGGGAATGCTGGAGCAGGATGCTCTGCACTGGGAATGCTGGGGCAGGATGCTCTGCACTGGGAATGCTGGAGCAGGATACTCTGCACTGGGAATGCTGGGGCAGGATACTCTGCACTGGGAATGCTGGAGCAGGATGCTCTGCACTGGGAATGCTGGGGCAGGATACTCTGCACTGGGAATGCTGGGGCAGGATGCTCTGCACTGGGAATGCTGGAGCAGGATACTCTGCACTGGGAATGCTGGGGCAGGATGCTCTGCACTGGGAATGCTGGCGCGGCTGGAGGAGGGCAGAGCATCCACGTCCTCGTTGCCTGTCACTGTCACCTTCAACTGCTGAGATCATCACCCACATCCCACCCCACCCCATCCCATCCCATCCCACCCTATCCCATGCCATGCAGGCAGGGGGCTGCAGGAGTCCTGTCCACACCCCCCCCACCCCCCCTTGCTGTCTGCTGCTCCTGCTCCCTCTTCCCTCTCTGATCTTCCCTCGCTCCCACCTCTCTCCAGGCACCTTCCGCTTTGATCTCCGCTCTGCGCTTTATTTCCCACCCCCCCGGCTCCCCCCATCCCTGCTCCATCCCTCCCCTCCTTCCCCCGCCTCTCCCACTCCTGTTACCTCCTTCCCTGCCTGCATCCCTGCTCTGTCTCCCTTCCTGGTACCTTAACCCAGGGATCCTGGGGTGCCTGGTCTGGGGGTACCCCATCCTGAGGATCCCTGGGTACCTCATGCCAGGGATGCCCTATCCTGGGGATCCTGGAATACCAAGTCCCAAGGATCCAGGGGATGCTTTGATGCCTGATTTTGGGGGTACCCCATCCCAGGGATTTTGGGTACCATGTTCCAGCGATCCCAGGGTTACCAGGTCCCAGGGATCCTGGGGTACCCTATCCCAGGGATGCTGGGTGTCCTGTGCCAGCAATCCCAGGGTACCGCATCCTAGGGTGCCCCATCCTGGGGCTTTGGGGGTGCCTGCCAGCACAGCCTGGCACCTGCGGATACCACACATGGATCTTGGGGTGTCTCCAGCTCCAGACCCCATGGATTGCTGTATCCCAGCCTGTGCCAGCACCAGCATGCTGTTCCGTGCCGTGCCAGGCCCAACCCAGGCACACAGCAGCTCCATTACCCACAGCTCGCGCATCCCAAGGGATTTCTGCCTCCCCCAATCCTGCTCCACAGCGGAAATCAGTTGGATATTTCAGGGAAAAGCCTTTCCATGGAGAAACCCCCAGGACGAGGCGGCTCCTCCCCGCGATGCCCCATTCCCGCTGCCCTCCTGCTCCCCATCCCCAGCTGCGATGCCCCATTCCCGCTGCCCTCCTGCTCCCCATCCCCACCTGCGATGCCCCATTCCCACTGCCCTCCTGATCCCCATCCCCATCCCCACCTGCGATGCCCCATTCCCGCTGCCCTCATCCCTGCCTGCGATGCCCCATTCCCTCTGCCCTCCTGATCCCCATCCCTGCCTGCGATGCCCCATTCCCTCTGACCTCCTCCTCCCCATCCCTGCCTGCGATGCCCCATTCCCTCTGACCTCCTCCTCCCCATCCCTGCCTGCGATGCCCCATTCCCTCTGCCCTCATGCTCCCCATCCCTGCCTGCGATGCCCCATTCCCTCTGACCTCCTCCTCCCCATCCCTGCCTGCGATGCCCCATTCCCACTGCCCTCCTGCTCCCCATCCCCACCTGCGATGCCCCATTCCCACTGCCCTCCTGCTCCCCATCCCTGCCTGCGATGCCCCATTCCTGCTGCCCTCATGCTCCCCATCCCTGCCTGCGATGCCCCATTCCCGCTGCCCTCATCCCTGCCTGCGATGCCCCATTCCCTCTGCCCTCCTGATCCCCATCCCCACCCCTGCCCCGGCCCCCCCCGCTCGATCCGCGCTGGCCGCGTGATGGAGCACCGGGATCGATGCCGACCGCAAGCCCCAGCAGAGCTCTCCTATGGGAATGGGGCCATGACGGAGCACCGGGCGTGCAGCGCACCCCGCGCCCTGGCTCAGCACCCTCCTCCGCCCGCAGCGCTGCAGACGCGGTTCGTGGAGGAGCCCGAGGACCAGACCGTGGTGGCCGGGCACAGAATCGTCCTCTCCTGCGTGGTGCTCAACTACTCCGGCATCGTGCAATGGACCAAGGACGGCCTCGCCCTGGGCATGGGGCAGGGGCTCAAAGGTACCCGTGGGGCAGCCCCGGGGGTGTGAGCGTGCGGGGAAGGGGTTGGCACTGCATGGGGGGGGGCTCTCATTGAGCGCTGCATCTCCTGCAGAGCCTGCTCCCAGCTCCCTGTGCAGCGATCCCGGCTGCGGTGGGGCTCATGGCATGGGCCCCAGCAGCGAAGCATGGGGTAGGGATGGGTGCCTGTGCTCTGCTCCTTCCTGCGCTCACTGGTGTTCCTGCGGTCCCTGCATGCGCTGGGGTCCTGCACGCATTGGGGTCCTTGCATGCACTGGGGTCCCTGCACGCACTGGGGTCCCTGCACACATTGGGGTCCCTGCACGCACTGGGGTCCCTGCACACATTGGGGTCCCTGCATGCACTGGGGTCCCTGCACGCATTGGGGTCCTTGCACATACTGGGGTCCCTGCATACACTGGGGCCCTTTCATGTACTGGGGTCCCTGCACACATTGGGGTCCCTGCACACACTGGGGTCCCTGCATGCAATGGGGTCCCTGCACTCATTGGGGTCCCTACATGCACTGAGTTCCCTGCACACACTGGGGTCTGTGCACACACTGGGGGCCCTACATGCACTGGGGTCCCTGCACACATGGGGGTCCCTGCACACATAGGGGTCCCTGCATGCACTGGGGTCCCTGCACACATGAGCTTCCCTGCACACATTGGGATCCCTGCATGCACTGGGGTCCCTGCATGCACTGGGGTCTCTGCACAAACTGGGATCCCTGCACACATGGGGGTCCCTGCATGCACTGGGGTCTGCACAAACTGGGGTCCCTGCACACATGGGGATCCCCACACACGCTGGGGTCCCTGCACGCACTGGGGTCCCTGCGGGCACTGAGCACCCACATTCACCAGCCCCCCCCCCCCCCATCCCCTGTCCCCCCTGGGGCTGGCACTGGGTGCAGGCAGCCCCCGGCTCTGCCCAGGCTGCACCCAAAGGGCCCGGAGCTGCTGCTCCATGGGCAGAGGGTGGGGAAGGGGCTCCGAGGCGCTGGGTGACGCCGTGCCCTGCGCTGCCCGCAGCCTGGCCGCGGTACCGCATCGTGGGCACGGCGGACTCGGGGCAGTACAACCTGGAGATCAGCGACGCCGAGCTCTCCGATGACGCTGTGTACGAGTGCCAGGCCACCGAGGCTGCGCTGCGCTCGCGCCGCGCCAAGCTCACCGTGCTCAGTGAGTGAGAGCCCCAAGGGGGGCACCGCCGCGTCCCTGCCGTTCCCCATGTCCGTGCCTCCTGTCCACTGTACTCCATGGCCCCCCGTAACCCAGGTGTCCCATTCTACCCCATGTCCCCCCATACCCCATACCTTATGTCTCCCACTGTACTCCATGTCCCCAACTGTACCCCATGTCTCTTACCATACCCCATGACCCCCATACCCCATGACCCCCACCATACCCCATGTCCCCCATACCCCATGTCCACACCATACCCTATGTCCCCCACAGTACTCTATGTCTCCCCCATACCCCATGTCCCCCACCATACCCCAGGTCCTCTCTGTACCCCTTGTTCCCCATGTTCCCCATTGTACCCCATGTCCCCACAATACCCCATGTCCCCACAATACTCCATGACCCCCATACCCCATGTCCACACCATACCCTATGTCCCCCACTGTACTCTATGTCTCCCCCATACCCCATGTCCCCCACCATACCCCAGGTCCCCCCTGTACCTCTTGTACCCCATGTTCCCCATTGTACCCCATGTCCCCACAATACCCCATGTCCCCACCATACCCCATGACCCCCACCATACCCCATGTCCCCCATTGTACCCCATGTCCCCCGTTGTACCCCATGTCCCCACCATACCCCATGACCCCCACCATACCCCACATCCCCCATTTTACCCCATGTCCCCCCATTGTACCCCATGTCTCCCACCATACCCCATGACCCCCATACCCCATGTCCACACCATACCCCATGTCCACACCATACCCTATGTCCCCCACAGTAATCTATGTCTCCCCCATACCCCATGTCCCCCACCATACCTCAGGTCCCCCCTGTACCCCTTGTACCCCATGTCCCCACAATAGCCCATGTCCCCACCATACCCCATGACCCCCACCATACACCATATCCCCCATACCCCATGTCCACACCATACCCTATGTCCCCCACAGTACTCTATGTCTCCCCCATACCCCATGTCCCCCACCATACCCCAGGTCCTCTCTGTACCCCTTGTTCCCCATGTTCCCCATTGTACCCCATGTCCCCACAATACCCCATGTCCCCACCATACCCCATGACCCCCACCATACCCTATATCCCCCATTGTACACCATGTCCCCACAATACCCCATGTCCCCCATTGTACCCCATGTCCCCACAATACCCCATGACCCCCACCATACCCCATGACCCCCACCATGCCCTATGTCCCCCATTGTACCCCATGTCCCCACCATACCCCATGACCTCCACCATACCCCATGTCCCCCATTGTACTCAATGTCCCCACCATACCCCATGTCCCCCATTGTACCCCATGTCCCCTGTTGTACCCCGTGTCCCCACCATACCCCATGTCCCCCACCATACCCCAGATGTCCCCTGTACCTCTTGTACCCCATGTTCCCCATTGTACCCCATGACCCCACAATACCCCATGTCCCCCCCATACCCCTTGACCCCCATTCTACCCCTTGACCCCCATTGTACCCCATGTCCCCCCCATGTCCCAGGGCCACGCAGGCAGCAGTGTGGGAAGCGCCGGCTCTGCCTGTGCCTCCCGTTCCCTCCGGCAGCCTCCAGCGCTGTTATCTTTAATGCCTCCCTCTCTGTTGACGCCTATGAGCTGTGGCACCGCTGGCAGGAACTTGGATTTCCCAACTTTTGTGGCTTGGGAAAAGGGAAGAAAATGCCGGAGCTGCAGCAGAAACGCCGCAGGAATGGGGGGGGGGAGGGCAGGGATTGCTGCTTTTCCTTCTTTCTTTCTTTATTTCCCTCTTCACCCTCCTTCCCCGGGCATTCAGTCATGGAAGTGACCAGGTTGGAGAAGAGCTTTAAGCTCATCCGGTCCAACCTTTCCCCTGCACTGCCAAGGCCAGCAGGCATGGAGGAGGTTCCTGTGGGTGCTGGGGTCCCTGACACAAGGACACCCCGTCTCTGCCCACCCCACTACCCCGTCCCCATTCCCACCGTGTCCCCTGTGTCCTCCCCAGTCCCCCCCGAGGACCCCACCATCGATGGAGCCCCCG
This sequence comes from Pezoporus occidentalis, assembly GCF_034315485.1. Lineage (NCBI taxonomy): Eukaryota > Metazoa > Chordata > Aves > Psittaciformes > Psittacidae > Pezoporus > Pezoporus occidentalis. Next base: position 81,442 of record NW_026915744.1, read on the forward strand.
AGATCCTGCTCCGTGCGGGGACCCCGTACAACCTGACGTGCCGGGCCCGCAGCGCCAAGCCAGCGGCCACCATCGTCTGGTACCGCGACGGGCTCCAGCAGGATGGAGCCATCACCAGCACGGTACCGCACCCACATCCATCCCTCAGCACCACCCCGCATCCCCAGCACCGTGCTGGGAGCCATGGGACCACCCCGTCTCCTTGCAGGAGGTGTTGGCCGATGGCAAGAGGGAGACAACCACGAGCCAACTGGCCATCAACCCAACGGACCTGGACATCGGGAGGGTGTTCTCCTGCCGCAGCACCAACGATGCCATCCCGGCGGGCAAGGAGACCTTCGTCAAGCTCAATGTTCACCGTGAGTTCATGCCGGGAGGGGCGCGATGGTTCCTGGTGCTGGTGGTGGCGCTGGGGGCGCTGGAGATGAGCTTTTGGGGTGCGTGGGTATCCCAGCCCCAGCGGTGAAGCTGGGCTCCTGCACAGGGGTTGTGTCCATCGGGATGCGCCCATCCGGTCGGTGGCTGAAATGGGACTCAGTGGAGAACACCGACCTCCAGTGGCTGCTGCGGGAAGCTTCTGCACCCACCGCCAGCACCAGGGATGGGCAGGGATGCTGGGTGCCCACCGCCAGCACCAACAGTGGGCAGGGATGCTGGGTACCCACCGCCAGCACCCACAGCAGGCAGGGATGCTGGGTGCCCAATGCCAGCACCCGTGATGGGCAGGGATGCTGGGTGCCCACCGCCAGCACCAACAATGGGCAGGGATGCTGGGTGCTCACTGCCAGCACCAGCAATGGGCAGGGATGCTGGGTGCCCAATGCCAGCACCAACAAGGGGCAGGGATGCTGGGTGCCCACCGCCAGCACCAACAATGGGCAGGGATGCTGGGTGCCCACCGCCAGCACCAACAATGGGCAGGGATGCTGGGTGCTCACTGCCAGCACCAACAATGGGCAGGGATGCTGGGTGCCCACACAAAGCTTTTGGCATCTCCTGCTCAGCATGGGAAAGAAGCAATGCAGCACTGGGAGGGGGACTGTCCCTTTGTCCCCTGTCCCTGGGCCACACTGAGCCCGTGCCTCTCCATCCGCCCTCCCCACAGACCCCCCGACCGTCACCCTGTCCATCCAGCCCCAGACGGTGCAGGAGGGCGAGCGAGTTGTCTTCACCTGCATGGCCACCGCCAACCCTGAGATCAGAGGCTACAGGTGAGGCTGCAGCAGCTCCCTCCCCGACCTCCTGCTTGGCCGCAGCATCCCATGGGAATGGCAGGGATGCTGAAACGCGCCCACCTTGGGTGTCTGCCCCCATCTAGGTGGGCCAAAGGGGGGGTGATCATCGAGGACGCCAAGGAGAACAAGTACGACACGCAGGTGGACTACACCTTCTTCACGGAGCCCGTCTCCTGCGAGGTGCACAACGACATCGGCAGCACCAACGTCAGCACGCTGGTGGACGTGCACTGTGAGTGGGGCAGCCCCACACCCCCGGCACCCCCTGGCTCCTGGCACCCTCCTCTCACCCTGTCCCCACCTCTCCAGTTGCGCCTCGGATCGTGGTGGACCCCAAACCCACCGTCACGGACATCGGCTCCGACGTGACGCTGACGTGCGTGTGGTCTGGCAACCCACCGCTCACCCTCACCTGGACCAAGAAGGAGTCCAACATGGTACGGGCTGGTGGGTGAGATGGCATGGGGGGCCTCAGGGGGTGCCCCGTGCCCCCTCCTTGATGGTGTTTGCACCCAGGTCCTGAGCAACAGCAACCAGTTGTACCTCAAGTCCGTCACTCAAGCCGACGCGGGGCAGTACATCTGCAAAGCCATCGTGCCCCGCATCGGCGTTGGCGAGCGCGAGGTCACCCTCTACGTCAACGGTGAGCGCGTCCCCCCCACCAGAGCCTGGCCCGTGGTGGGTGCTGAGCAGTGCCTGGGGTCCAGGTCAAGCCCCCCCCGCTTTGTGTCCCATAGGACCCCCCATCATCTCGAGCGAGGCCGTGCAGTACGCGGTGCGCGGGGACCGTGGCAAGGTGGAATGCTTCATCGGGAGCACGCCGCCGCCGGACCGTATCGTGAGTGCTCTGCTGGGGACGTGGGGGTGCTGGGAGTGACCCCGAGCTGAGGGTGCTGATGCAAACCCCTCTTCCCACCCCGTCATGGCCAGGCATGGGCCTGGAAGGAGAACATCCTGGAGGCAGGGACGCTGGAGCGGTACACGGTGGAGAGGACCAACACGGGCAGCGGTGTCCTCTCCACGCTCACCATCAACAACGTCATGGATGCAGACTTCCAGACCCGCTACAACTGCACGGCCTGGAACAGCTTCGGGCCGGGAACAGCCATCATCCAACTGGAGGAGAAAGGTAGCACCGGGATGGCACCGCGGGATGCAGGGATGCTGGGAAGAAGGCTCAGTCTTGGGTGTTAAAGGCAATGGAGCCATCATGCCGCGGCCACCTCCTGGCAGTGCCCCTGTCCCCTTGTCCCCAGCTAATGTCTCCCCATGTCCTGTAGAGGTTTTGCCCGTGGGCATCATTGCCGGGGCCACCATCGGGGCCAGCATCCTCGTCATCAGCTTCCTCGTGGCACTCGCCTGCTTCCTCTACCGGCGCCGGAAAGGAAGTGAGTGGTGGGCACGGGGGGGGGTTTGCACTCACTGCAGTGGATGCCACCCATGGGGACAGGGCGGGAGGAAGCTGACGGTGGCCGTGTCCATCCATGCCCGGTCCCACGTGTCCCCAGGCCGCAAGGACGTCACCCTGCGCAAGCTGGACATCAAGGTGGAGACCGTGAACAGGGAGCCGCTGACGCTGCACACGGACCGGGAGGAGGACACGGCCAGCGTGTCCACGGCCACCCGCGTCATGAAGGCCATCTACTCGGTAAGGGACACCCCGCAGGCTCCTCCCTGCCCTGGGATAGATGGGAGCAAGGATGCCTTCATCAGCGATATCTTCATCAGTCCATCGGGACTGGAGCGATAGGACAAGGGGTGATGGGTTCAAACTGGAACAAGGGGGACTTAGGTTGGACATAGGGAAGTTCTTCCCTGTGAGGGTGGTGGGGAACTGGAATGGGTTGAAAGAAGCTGTGGCTGCCCCATCCCTGGCACTGCTCCAGTCCAGGTTGGACACAGGGGCTTGGAGCATCCTGCTCCAGTGGATGATATCCCGGGTTGGAAGTGGCTGAGCTTTAAGCTCCCTTCAACCCACCCCATCCTGTGGAGGACCAAGCTCATCCCTTTCCCTCTCTCCCACAGTCATTCAAGGACGACGTGGACCTGAAGCAGGACCTGCGCTGCGACACCATCGACACCCGCGAGGAGTACGAGCTCAAGGTCCGGTGCCGGGGCAGGGTGTGCGGGAGGAGGCAGAAGGACCCGGAGCCCCCTTTCCCTCCCTTTCATCCCCTCCATCACCCCCTTTCTCCCCCCCCCCCCTTCCCAACCAGGACCCCACCAACGGCTACTACAACGTGCGCGCTCACGAGGACCGCCCGTCCTCCCGCACCGTGCTCTACGCCGATTACCGGGCACCGGGCGCCGGGCGCTTCGACACGCGCCCGCCCTCGCGCCTCTCGCACTCCAGCGGCTACGCTCAGCTCAGCACCTACAGCCGGGGCCCCGCCGCCGAATACACCCCGGAGCCCGCCCCGGCGCCCGGCCCCGCGCCCGGCGGCGACACCGCGAGCCAGCTCTCCTATGAGAACTACGGCGGCCACGCGGCGTTCCCCGCCGGCGCCGCGTACCCCACGTACCGGCTGGGCTACGGGCAGCCCCCCAGCATGGAGCGGGCGCCCTACGATGCCTACGACCCCATGGGCAAGTACAGCAGCGCCACGCGTTTCTCCTACACCTCCCAGCACTCGGACTACGGGCAGCGCTTCCAGCAGCGGATGCAGACGCACGTCTGAGGGCGCGCAGGGGATGGGAGGCACAGGCACAAAAAAGGGGGGTCCCACAGGTACCTCACGACTGTCCCCTGATATTCAGGGGCTCATCCTGACCCTCCTGCCGCTCCTCCGCCGGTGGCTGGGCTCCAAGCGTCGCCCTGCCCCTGGGGATGCGCCCTGGGCACTTCGAGCTTCCATTCATCCTGGTTCTTTCTGTTTGGTACCTTCCCAATGGAGGGAGAGGGTTGGGGGGCACCAACCCCACTGATCCCGCTCCCCCCCAGCCTCAGCGTGTGCGTGCGGGTCCACGCGGATCCCCCCGGATCCTTTCCAAAGCTCTGTGGGGCGGGAGCCTTCCTCCATGGGTCCCCTGATCCAGCTCCTCTGCAGGAGCGAGGGGCTGCACATCCCATCCCATCCCCATCCATCCCATCCCATTCCCATCCATCCCATCCCATTCCCATCCATCAAATCCCATCCCATCCCTGTGAGGGAGCTACTATATGTGTGTGCACACGTGGCTGTAGGTACAGACATATAGGCAACACCAAAAAAAGCCCCATCCCAGCCCATTCCCATTCCCTGTGCCTTGATTTTGGGGACAGCCTGCACCTGGGGCCGGCTTCCCCTTTCCCATCCATCCCACTGCCAGCCCTGCGCTCCCATCAGGGGTCCCGGGGTGCTGCAGACCCCCACTCTCTGCACGCTCAGAGCGGGGCATGGGCAGTGGTTCCAGGTTCTGCCTCGCTGGTGTCACCCCAAACCCACCCCAAGAACACCCCATTGGTCCCACTGATGTGGGGATAGGGGGGTCCCTCTTCTGAATGTATATACAGGTGTAAATGGGGGAGGGAGCACCCCTCAGGCCTCCAGCAAGGGTTACTGCTCCACAAGCCCATCCCTGGAACATTCCCAAGGGTTTGGTGATCCAATGGAGCCATGGACCGAGCTGGTGGGAGCAGGGAGGCACCAGGGCGATGGGGACCCCAATATCCCACAGTGAGCTGGGGGTGCGATGAGCTTTGGAGGAAGGCTGGAGGCACAGGATGGGCTTTTGGGATGGCGAGCCCCACACCTGGGCCCCTGCAGCCCCCCCTCCCAGGGTTAGGTACGAGCTCTGTCCCCATCTGCATCATGGGGATGCGCATCATGGTCCCCACCCCACTGCGCACCCCTGGAGCCAGGTACGATTCCAAGGGGCTGCTGGGAGGGTTGGGAGGGGGGGGGGGGGGGGCAGATCCAGCACATCTTGGGGGTTCCCCACACCCCTCTTCTCCTCCTCACCCCCCCACAAGGTACTGTCAGCACCCAGCCGGAGCCTCCGACTGCAGGACCACGTGCCATTTCTTGCAATGGTGCCTGATTTACCCCCCCCCTCCAACACCCCCAAACCCTCCCCTGCATCCTTGGGGGGGGGGGACAGCCCCGTTTTGGGGTGCTGCACCCCACACCGATAGCAATACCCCCGCAGCAGCACGGGACCAGCCACCCCGGGCGCCGCACCAAGAAGCTGAAGCTTTAAATCCAACCTCCCCCGGGGTGGGGAAGGGACACCCCCCCCCCCCCCGGCCATGGGAGCCCCCCAAAGCTCCGGGTGAGGGGCCCCTTCCTTAGCACAGGCTGGTTTAGACCCCAGAGACACGTATCTGTGAGCCCCCCCTCCCCAAAACCTCCCCATTTTTTATGTTTCCTTTTCCTTTCCTTTTGTTTTTAAATATTCTGTACTATATTTTTAGTCTTAAACACGATATATTATATATATTTAATTTTTTTATATATATATATAAATATAAATGGTCCAAAAAGGGGGTCTGTGGGTCGCTTCTGTCCCGCGGGAGCAGCGCGGTGGGGTGGGTGGCACTGGCACGACGGTCACATTGCTCCAGTGGTGGCACTGGGCACACGGAAGTTCCCAATCCAAAGCACTGGTTTTTCCCACTGCTCTCCCGTGCAGTTTTCCATGCCGAGGGCATCACCCATTCACTTGAAGCCTCCTCTTGCTGAGGGATGTTCTTCAACCTAAAGTGACTCTGTAGAAGCCTTCAACCACTTGAAGGGGGGTTTCAGAGACAGCATCATGGAATGGGGTGGAAAGGACCTTGGGCTCATCCAGTTCCAACCCCTGCCATGGGAGCAGGGGGCTCCAAGCCCCATGAGCACTGCCAGGGATGGGGCAGCCCCAGCTTCTCCATTCAACCCATTCCAGTGTCCCAGCACCCTCACAGGGTAAAGCTTCCTCCGCCGACCCCATCCCAAGCCCCATTCTCACCCCCTGCAGACCCCATCCAAGCAGCCCAGGGTGCAGCCAGGCTCTTTCCAAGCTATTCCTCCGATGCCAGGATGGGCGCCGGGGCTGCCCCAGCTCCTCCCGGATGTGTTCGATCCTTAATCCCTGCTTTCCCTGCACACCCCCCTGCAGCCAGCCTCACTGAAGGACTCCGCTTCCCATTCCTTGCTGTGTTTCCACGCCTGGTTGATTATGCATGAACCAGGCAAGTTCCCTGCTGCTCCGGGGACCCATCTCGGAAACCACTTTGTCATTCCTAATGGCTTCTGCTGGAGCGGGGAGCAGCGGGGCCGATGGAAGCACCGGGGCACGGATGGATGGGCACGGAGAAGAGGAGAACATCACATCCTTGTGTGAACCCAGCCGGGAGCTCCAGAGACATCCCAAATGCAAGCCCTGGGGGTGTCTCCTTGCGGAAGAAGCCGCTTCTGTTCCCCGGGATAGAACGCCCCCTCCTCAGCACCGCCTCGCTCATCCCGATGGATTCCAAGCTATTCCCCAGCCTCCTCCTCTTTCTCCCTTGCTCTTCCTCCCCCTTCCTTCCCCTCCTTTGGAGTGGGTGGGATTTAGGGTGAGCCGCAGGATCTGCTCCCTCTTGCATCCCCATGTGCCTGTTCCCACCTCGATGGGGCTGGTGAACCCTGTGCCCTCAACCCCATAGGATCTGGGTGTAGGATTCCACCAGGGATCAACACGTTCCTGCCCTCAGGAAAACCCATCCCAGAGCAGCAACGTTGCCAGGCAGGGAGAGGAACTCGGGCCCACAGCCTGGAGCTTGGGTAGGGACAGCCCCATGGAGCTCAGCAACCACCATGGAGCTCAACAGCCTCCATGGAGCTCCAACAGCCCCATGGAGCTCCAACAGCCCCCATGGAGCTCCAACAGCCACCAGCCCTGGCTGTGCTCAAGGCCAGGTTGGATGGGGCTTGGAAGGGGTACCTGCCCATGGCTTTAAACGAGTTTTAAGGTCCCTTCATCCCAAATGACTCCATGGCACTAGGAAGAAGGAATCCCCATCCCCACCCCCATCCCCATCCCATCCCCGTCCCCATCCTATCCCCATCCCAACCCCATCCTCATCCCCACCCCCAACCCCAACCCCAACCCCAACCCCGTCCCCGTCCCCGTCCCCGTCCCCGTCCCCGTCCCCGTCCCCGTCCCCACCCCCACCCATGGCCCACTTACAGCCCCATCAATCTCGCGAGATTTGACAGGCGAGATCAAGGCATGGGGCGGGGCTATTACGTCATAACGCTGCGTCCGAGGGCGGCCAGGGCCTGAGGCTCTGAGCGGGGCCCGATCCCGATCCCGATCCCGGTCCCGATCCCGATCCCGATCCCGGTCCCGATCCCGATCCCGATCCCGATCCCGATCCCGATCCCGGTCCCGGTCCCGATCCCGATCCCGATCCCGGTCCCGGAGCCGCCCGCAGCAGCCGGGCCGGTTCCGCGGAGGGGATGGGGTTTGCGGAGCGCTGAGGGCGGTGCCGGTTCCCGGGGCGCGGCCCCGTCCCCGTCGGCCGTGGTGGGCGGTGAAGCGCCGCGGGTCCGCTGCGGCTCGGCGGCCCCTCCGCAGGGGTGACCTGTGCGCTGTGAGCGGAGCCCCCGAGCTGCAGGGACAGGGCGAGGGGAGCGGCTTGAACCTGCCCGAGGGGAGACTGAGCTGAGCTCTTAGGCAGAAGCTCTTCCCTGGGAGGGTGCTGAGGCGCTGGCACAGGGTGCCCAGAGAAGCTGTGGCTGCCCCATCCTTGGCAGTGCTCAAGGCCAGGTTGGACACAGGGCTTGGAGCATCCTGCTCCAGTGGAAGGGGTCCCTGCCTGTGGCTGCAGATGAGCTTTAAGCTCCCTTCATCCCAAACCATTCCATGGTTTATGACCCGAGCAGGACGACAGCGGGCGTTGGTGCAGGATCAACCACTCCATCCCCGTTGTGTGCGCGCAGAGGCGGGCTGGAGGTGAGAGCAGCTCCTCCATCGCTATGGCTGCTCTTTAAGCCTGGGAACAGATTGGGCTCCCCCTGTGTCCCCCCCCAGTCCCCTCGCTCTGTGTGCAAAGGGACAAGTTCGGGTTCCGCTGAGCTGAGCTCTCTGTGGGTGCTGTGGGTTCCGGTGTTTCTTGCCTGTCACCAAGCCCCTGTGCTCCCCCCAAGCACGCGAGGCTGGGGAGCACTTGGCAGCTCCGGCTCTGAGCTTCCCGGTCTCCCTCCTCCCTTTGCAGACCCCAAAATCAGGAGCTGGCTGCATCCAAAGAGCCCTGCGTGGTCCCACCTCCTCCTGCGAGTGCCACATAGAGCGGGACCAGAGGCACCATGGCCCAGATGAGGGAACGGGGGTGCCAGGGTGCATCCCGTCTGCAGAGGGATCAGAGGGGAGGGTGAGGGTCTTTTGGGGGCCTCCTGCTATGTCCAGGCACCCACAAGGTCCCTCGTGCCCTGCAAAGGGCGGTGTTGGCAGCCCCAGTGCCCTCCCTGGGCTCCATCACTGCTGGACCACGGTGGCTGCTGTGGAGCTGCTGGAGCTTCCCGAGGTCCCTCTGTGGCACATCCCTGACGGGCAGGACACGGTGGTGGCTCAGGTCTCCATTCCCACCTTCACCAGCCCTCTGCTTTGCACTGCTGTTCCCTGTGCTTTGGGGCATCCCTCGCTGCCACATGCCAAAGAGCCACATCCCGTAGTGGATGCAGCTCATGTGCCAGTGGGAATGATGACCTCGGGAGTGATCCTGGGTCCGATGGACACCCCCGAATCCCTGTAAAGGATCGAGCCCGTGGCGCTTCCCAGTGTGATGGGGGGGAGAGATGGACTCAGTGTTTCCCAAAGTCCTGCTTGTGGAACCCCACGGCGCCGGGTGTTTGGAGCCCCATCTCCTCATGGATGCCCCCCACAGCTCCCAGCCGTGCCATCCTCCTCCGCTCCCAGGATCAGCTGCTTTTCCCTGGAAACTGGAACTTCCAACTCAGCAGCTTCCATTTCCCTTCAGCCCTCCAGAGAGGCAGCGGGTCCTGCCCCTGCTCAGCTGCCTGCACCCCTTGGGGGGACCCCGATGGAGTCGATCACCCCTTGGGTGCGGGTTAATGCTTGTGCTCGTAGTAGGTGGCAAACCCCATCCCCACCGCGCTGCGGAAGCTGCTTCCCCTCATCCCTGTTTTCCACTTGGAGCTGCGGGAGGGATGAAAGAAGAAAGAAGCTTTTTGTGCTGCTCATGGGAAGTTTCCTTCCAGCCCCAGCCCCCGCAGCAGCTCAGAGCTCTGCAATCCCGGCTGGCAGAGCCCGGCGGGTCCATTTCTGCCTCAGCCCCGCCACAGCACCTATTCCCAAGGGGTTTCCTCTGGGATTCAGCCAAGACCTCGCATCGCTCCAGGACATCCCTTCCCGTGCAGTTTTCCGCACCCAAAGGTGCTCGGGTACCTCCTATTGGGAGTGGGACCGCCCCCAGCCGCAGGATGCTCCCGCTGCCTGCAATTCCCAAGGGAAAATGCTCTTAACTTTGGGAAGCCCCTTTCCAACGAGCTCCCCAGGGCCGGCGGGTGACCTGGCACGGCTGTGCCGTTAATCCGGGTACTGAACCGGGATAACGAAGGGGGGTTCGGGCAGCCCCCGCTGAGCATCCTCATCAGTGCGGATGCCACCCCCGGCCACTTAATTATGGCGAGCTAATTATTAATTAGCCGGCTGTGCCCCGCGATGCGCTTGGGCTTCCTACGGGTTGTAGCGGCTTTGCTCCTCCCCGTCTCTGCCTCTGCCGACGGAGCCGCACCGGGAGCCGAGGAAGAGGAGGAGGAATGGAGCGGGAATTGGCCCGGAGCAAAGCGCGGCTGCCCTCGCTGCTCCTGGCGCTGCTCGGCCTCGGGCCAGGTGAGTGCGGGGCTCGGTGGGCACCGCGTCCTCATCCCATGGGAGCAGCGCGGCACGGGGTGGGCAGCGGGCAGGGCTGCGGACCTCATCCTGCTGCTCCCTGCCGCTGCAGCCCATCCCGACCATCCCAGCACCCGGATGGTTCCTGGAATGCGCGTCCAGCTTTTAACGGAGAGAGCAGCCGCTGCCCCAAGCCGGCTTCATCCCCCCGGGCTCCATCCCCTCACCCCTAACGTGGCTTCAAGCCATGGGGCCGCTGTCACCCCACAGAGCCCTTTAACCCCCGCAGGGCCGTGTCTCCTCCTCCTTACATAAAGCAGGAGCGAGGAATCCCCTTAATTCCCAGCGTGCTAATCCACACTTTTAATAATTCCCATAAAACCTCTGATTCCTACAGAAAGCATCTAATACTGCGGGCAGATTAGCGCAGGGGGGTTTATCTGCCTAGCGAGTAATTAGCTTGAGGAGCAAGACGAGCTGTCAGCAGCCCTGGGGCTGGAGGGATGTGGCACAAGGTGCCAGCCCTGCGCCGGTGATGCCAAACCTCTGACCCAGCTCCATGGGAAATGGGCCGTTAACGGCGCTTGGGAGTTTTCCAGCTGCTTTTTTGGATCCAATTTATTGGATATCAGAAAGGGGCGGGGGATGAGGACGAGCAAAACCTGAGGTCGTGGTGATGGACCCCGGGCTGGAATCAGTCACGTAGCCCTGGCTTTAAGGTTTAATGGAGACTGAGTTGGAGTAATCCGGGTGCTGAGAGCAGCGGGATGCAGCGAGGTGCTTACATCCCACCCGCCTGCCGGATGCTGGCACAGGGTCTGGCAGCGGAATCCCGGGATAAACAGGACGAGGCGAGAGGAGGATGCCCTGGCCCCGGCCAGCAATTCCCAGCCGGAATTTCCTCCAGCTGCTGCGTGCTCTGCTGCCTGTGCTCTGCTGCCTGTGCTCTGCTGCCTGTGCTCTGCTGCCTGTGCTCTGCTGCCTGTGCTCTGCCTGTGCTCTGCTGTTCTGCTCCCTGTGCTCTCCCTGTGCTTTGCTGTTCGGCTGCGTGTTCTGCTGCCTGTGCTCTGCCTGTGCTCTCCCTGTGCTCTGCTGTTCTGCTGCGTGTTCTGCTGCCTGTGCTCTCCCTGTGCTCTCCCTGTGCTCTCGCTGTGCTCTCCCTGTGCTCTGCCTGTGCTCTCCCTGTGCTCTGCTGTTCTGCTGCGTGTTCTGCTGCCTGTTCTCTGCCTGTGCTCTCCCTGTGCTCTGCTGTTCTGCTGCCTGTGCTCTCCCTGTTCTGCTGCCTGAATGAGCAGCCCCTGTTTAAACACGATGGGCAGCACACCCAAGGGAGGCTGATGGACAGACAGGCAGCAGCACCTCCCGCCTTGGCACGGCTGCTGAGAGGGGTGGGCAAAGAGCACCTTCCATAAGAAGCCAAATGAGCTTCTGCAGCACACACACACACAGCTCCCTTATGCCAATCCTGCCCCCTCCTGTTCCAACACAGACCCCAAACCTGATGCTTAGGACCCCCAGTGTCCCCTTCGCCCTATTCCCATGCATGGGCCCAGCATCCTCCCTCCAGGCTTGGTCAGAGGCTTGATGGGACCCCAAAACTTTGTGATCACCCAGGGACGTGCCAGGGATTCGGTTGGGTTTAGGATTTGGCTGGAAGAAGCGGGATCGAGCCTGGGATAAGCGGGATCAGGACAACAAAAGCTCCAGTGATGTGGAGCGCTGCTTCTCCTAAAGCAAAGAGGCAGCTTGGACCGTGCTGGGGGGGGGGGGGGGGTGTGTGTGTTATACAAAGGCAACACTCAGAGTCTGCATTTAATCTGCTTTCATATCCAGGCACATCTGCTTCAGCCTCCTGCGGGTGGGGAGGCGATGGGGGGGGTGAACGGGGGTGATGTGGGACCCCTAAACCTGGACCCAGCGGGATGGGGGCAACACGGCTTGCCCTGACCTCATTATCCATCCCGATGGCTGGGCCATCGCACTGGGAAAGTGCGTATCCCATGGATGGGTAAGGAGAGGGAGAAGAGGAGGATGTCATCCTGGCAGCAGAGGGGAGTGGGGGGCCGCGGGGGCCGGGGCCGGCAGAGGAGACAGCTTGTGGGTAGGTGGGAGCTGCAGGAGCGAGGGAGGTGATGCCGAGATGCTGCAGAGCTGAGGATGCTGCCAAAAAAACACCCCACGGTGGAGGCTCAGATGGGCTGAAACCCCCACGGGAATCATGGAACAATTTGGGTGTGAAGGGACCTTAAAGCTCATCCAGCTCCAACCCCTACCACAGACAGGGACCCCTTCCAATAGAGCAGGATGCTCCAAGCCCCTGGGTCCAACCTGGCCTTGAGCACTGCCAGGGATGGGGCAGCCACAGCTTCTCTGGGCACCCTGTGCCAGCGCCTCAGCACCCTCACAGGGAAGAACTGCCTGAGACCGCCCTGGTCCTGCCCCTCGGAGGTGGTTCCATCCCTCCCAGGACCCCCAGAGCCCCCCATTGCTTTAACCCGTGTCGATCTTCCGCAGGGATCGTGGCCGAGGCGCGCGTTAACACGGACAATGCGGGTTTGCTGCCTGGGAATTCCTCCCAGACTCTCTTGGAGCGTTGTTCTGGTGAGAGCCCGGCCGCAGCCGGGGCACGGATGGAGCACCCACATCTGAACCTGTAGATGCTTCGTTCAGATGGAGCACCCACATCTGAACCTGTAGATGCTTTGTATTCTTTAGTGAGCAGAATCCAAGCCCAGCATCTTTCCTTCCCTGCTGGAACAGGAGGTGGCTCCGGCGGGATACGGGGGCTTTTGGGGGGGACATCAGTCCCCAGCACAGATTGGGACCGGCCGGCGGAGAGGAGACCAGGGCAGGGAGATGCTGCTTCACACCCCTGTAAAGAGACCCATCCCCAAGCGTGTTCCTGCTGTGTTCCCGTCTTGTCCCTGCTGTCCCTGTGCTGTCCCCATCACGTCCCCACGGTGACTTTGTGCCTCGTCCACAGAGCTCCTGTTTGGCCAAGCCCGGACCCAGCCCCGGCAGGTGAACGGTGTCCTGGGGGGGTCGGTGCTGCTCTCCCCGGCTCTGCCCCCCAACAGGACGGTGAAGGAGATCGAGTGGAGCTTCTCGGCCGGCACCGGGGCCACCATCCAAGTGGCAGAGCTGGGCCCCGGTGGCTTCGAGCGCCCAGACCCCAAGGACCGGTTCAAGGACCGGCTGGAGATGTTCAACCAGACGGGGCTGAGGATCGCGGCGCTGCAGCGCGGTGACAGCGGCGTCTATGGGGCCCGCATCAAGCTGCACCCGGCCATGGTGGAGGATCAGTTCTTCAACCTCTCCATCTACGGTGGGTGAGGGTGAGGGCGAGAGGGGGGGCGGAAGCAGAATGTCCTCCGTGTGAGCCCGAAGGCGGGGTAACTGAGGCACGGGGCGGTGATGGGGTACCCCAGTGTCCCCAGCCTTTGCCTGCAGCACCTCGAGCTCGTCACAAGACCAAATCCTGGCTCCCCACGCTGGGTCTGTGCCCCATTGGGAGCACGGGGATGGGCAGGAGGGGGAATTCCCGACCTGATCCATCGCCCGTACCCGGCGCAGAGTCGGTGCCGAGCCCCCGCACCCGCAGCCAGCTCCTGGCCAGCACCTTGGAATGGTGCAACGTGACCCTGCAGTGCCAGGGCTCCGGGAAAGGCGCCGTTAACGTCACTTGGAAGCAGGACAACGTCGAGTGGGAGCGGAGCTCGGAGCGGCACCAGCTCTCCCCGGACGGGACCACGCTGCGGCTGTGGCTGCCGCCCGCCGCCACCAACGGGACCTTGGCGTGCACCGTCAGCAACCCCGCGGACCGCCGGGTCGTGCTCTTCGACCTGGGAGCGATTTGCCAGGCGGGAGGTGAGCCCCGAGCCCCGCGGAGCGGCCGGGACCGGACCGGGTCCGTTCCCCCTCCGCCACCCCCGGACCCCGGCTCAGCGCCGCTCTCTGCGCCCCGCAGGGGGACAATCCGGCTTCTCCAAGTCGGGCTACATCGTCCTGACCCTCATCCTGCTGGCGCTGAGCATGGGGGGAGCCTTCTGGTGCTGGCGGGTTAACAGCGACAAGGCGGCAGAGCAGGGTAAGTGATGCCCCCCCCTCCCCAAGAGCGCGGGGGTGATGGGGGTGATTCCCAGATTCCCGTATCCCGTTATCCCGTATCCTGCTCCCTGCAGCCGCCTCCCACACGGCGCCCGCCGAGGAGCCCCCCCCTGAGCCCCCGGGCACCGGGACCGAGCGCAGGAGCCCCCCGGAAGGTAATGACCAGGTGAGGCCCCGGGAGGGGCTGGGGGGGGGCGATACCGGGGCATGGGCAGGGCACACCGGGGGCATGGGGGCAATGGGGGTCCCAGCCACACTGGAGTCATGGAAACACACGGGGGTCGTGGTCATCCGAGGGGTGTCCCAGTCACACCGGGTCATGGTCATACTGGGGTCCCAATCACACCAGGTCATGGCTATACTGGGGGTGTCCCAGTCACACCAGGTCATGGCCATACTGGGGTCCCAGTCACACCAGGTCATGCCATAATGGGGTCCCAGTCACGCCAGGTCATGGCCATACTGAGGTCCCAATCACATCAGGTCATGGCTATATTGGGGGTCCCAGTCACACCAGGTCATGGCCATACTGGGTGTCCCAGTCACACCAGGTCATGGCCATACTGGGGTCGCAGTCACACCAGGTCATGGTCATACTGGGTGTCCCAGTCACACCAGTGTCATGGTCATACTGGGTGTCCCAGTCACACCAGGTCAATGCCATACTGGGGGTCCCAGTCACACCAGTTCATGGCTATACTGGAGGTCACAGTCACACCAGGTCATGGTCATACCGGGATCCCAATCATGCCAGGTCATGGCCATACTGGGGTCGCAGTCACACCAGGTCATGGTCATACTGGGGGTGTCCCAGTCACACCAGGTCATGATCATATGGGTGTCCCAGTCACGCCATGGTCCTGGTCATACTGGGGGTGTCCCAGTCACACCAGGTCATGGTCATATGGGTGTCCCAGTCACACCATGGTCCTGGTCATACTGGGGGTGTCCCAGTCACACCAGTTCATGGTCATACTGGGGGTGTCCCAGTCACACCAGGTCATGGTCATACTGGGGGTGTCCCAGTCACACCAGTGTCATGGTCATATGGGTGTCCCAGTCACGCCATGGTCCTGGTCATACTGGGGGTGTCCCAGTCACACCAGGTCATGGCCATACTGGGGTCCCAGTCACACCAGTGTCATGGTCATACAGGGGGTGTCCCAATCACATCAGGTCATGGCCATACTGGGGGTCTCAGTCACATCAGGTCATGGTCCTATCGGAGGTCCCAGTCACACCAGGTCATGGCCATACTGGGGTCCCAGTCACACCAGGTCATGGCCATACTGGGGTCCCAGTCACACCGGGTCATGGCCATACTGGGGATGTCCCAGTTACACCAGGTCATGGCCATACTGGGGGTCCCAGTCACACCAGGTCATGGCCATACTGGGTGTCCCAGTCACACCATGGTCATGGCCACACTGGGGGTGTCCCAGTCACACCAGGTCATGGCCACACCGTGTGTCCCATCCCCGTGGGACACCCATGGGTGCAGAGCATCCCACAGGGCTCTCCTGGGCCCCTTCTCAGCCCCCCCCCATTCCTGCTGCAGGGCCCGAGTCCCACCAGGAATGATGAGGAGCCGAGCGCGGAGCAGAAGGTGCCAGTGACCACAGAGCAGGAGCAGCTCCAGCAGGCACCAGGGGACACGGGCGAGGAGGTGACATAGACCCAAAGGTACCCAAAGGGGACAGTGCTGGGGACATGGGGGTCTGCATGTGGAAACCTTCCCCCCCCAAGCTCCATTTGTCTCCATTCTGTCCCACAGCACCCGCAGAGCCGGAGCATCGGGAATTCCGGAAGGGCTGTGCCGTGTGTCGTGTGCCAAATCCGAACCCTCCGTCTCAGCTCCGGGGGGGGGACAGACAGACAGAGAGATGGACATGTGTCCCCCCCCCCACCCCACTCCAGTTTCTCTCCAACCTCCTTGTCTGATGCTCTCCAAGACTGTTTGTGGAGTGGGACCCTGGACCAAGGCAGGGATGTGGTGGTGGTGAAGCTGGGGGACACTGTGGCTCTGGGATCCTCTAGGATGCTCCAGGCTGCCCCAGGATGCTCCAGGATATCTCTGGAAGCCCTGGGATACTCCAGGATGCCCTGGAATGCTCTGGGATATCTCTGGAAGCCCTGGGATACCCTGGGATGCTCCTGGATGCCCTGGGATGCTCTGGGATATCTCTGGAAGCCCTGGGATACCCCAGGATGCCCTGGGATGCTCCTGGATGCCCTGGGATGCTCCAGGATATCTCTGGAAGCTCTGGTATACTCCAAGATGCCCTGGGATGTCCCTGGATGGCCTGGGATGCCCAGAATGCCTCAGGGCGCTCTGGGATGCTCTAGGATGCCCTGAGATGCTCTGGGATACTCCGGGATGCCTCTGGATGTTCCAGGATGCTTCAAGATGTCCTGGGATGCTCTGGGATTGGGAAGCCCAGATTTCACCTCCCATCTGCTGCCACACTTGGCTGGGGCTGGGGGACCTGGGGGGGGGGTTGCAGGGTCACAGCTCGGTGCTGCAGGGCCAGGGTGACCCCCAGTGTCCCCCCCCCACCTGCCAGCGACACCCCCAGGGCCTCACTGGGACCCTCTCTGCGGTTGTGCCCACCTGGGATGGATGTGCCCTAGGGACACAGCGGTGGCCCCCATCCCTGTCCCATGCAGGTCCTCATCGGTGGGGATGCAGAAGGATGCGGAAGGGAGCCGGGCACCGCGGAGCACCCCTATTCCCCCCCTGTAGCTGTCACCAGTGAGGGCCCTGCACTGCCACGACGGAGGGGGTGTCACTGCCTGTGTGTCCAGCACCTCCTGTCCCCCCCGTCCCCTCCTGTCACCGAGATAATAAATGTCATGAGATCACAGCCAGGACCTGATGTGGAGCGCACACGTGTGTGTACATGTGTGTGCACACCCGTACATGTGTGTGCACACCCGTACATGTGTGTGCACACCCGTACATGTATGTGCACACCCGTACATGTGTGTGCACACCCGTACATGTATGTGCACACCCGTGCATGTGTGTGCACACGTGTGCACACCGGTCTCTGTGCATCCACACACGGAGCCAGTACACGAGCATCCATCCTGGGGCTGTGCAAGCCGCATCCCTAACCCCCCCAAACCTCCTGCTTCCCTCTTGGAATGGCAGCGGTGCCATGTCCCTATGGACACCCAACAACCCCAGAGCGGGCGGACAGATGAGCTCCAGAGATCCTGCCAACACTAACGGTGCTTTGGGACCAGCTGGGAGCCTTTGGGACCAGCTTGGAGGCTTTGGGACCAGTTGAGGGCTTTGGGACCAGTCTGAGGGGCTTTGGGACCAGTTGAGGGCACTGGGACCAGTTGAGGGCTTTGGGACCAGCCTGAGGGGCTCTGGGACCAGTTGAGGGCTTTGGGACCAGTTGAGGGCATTGGAACCAGCCCTATCCCCTTGGTGCAGCAGAAAGAAGAGCCCCCACCCCAGCCAGGCCATTCTGGCTGGGTCTCAGTGCTGTCCCCATGGTGTCCTCACCCCCCTGCTCCTCTGGGGAGGTGTGATGCTCTATGTGAGTACCTTTGCATGTTCCCTCCTCCAGGCCAGCATAAAGAGCTGGGCTCAAGGCTGTGGAGCTTGAGGGTTTAGAAACCACCTTGAGGCCTTTGGGGACCAGCACTGGAGGCTTTGGGACCCGGTCGGGGGCCTTGGGACGAGCTCTCCCCGTTGCTGCAGCTGGAAGAGCTCCCCCACCATGGGCTGCCCTCGCCCCACTGCTCCCCTGGAGGGAGCTGCTCTCTGTGGGTGCATTTGCATGCTCCCTCCTCCTCCTCCTCCTCCTCCTCCTCCTCCCAGCGCAGAGCTGGGCTCAGGGCTCCGGAGCGATGGGGACGTGGCCCCGTGGTCCCCGTTCCCGCATCACGGTCCTCATGGTCCTCACGCTCCTCGTGCTGGCAGGCAGGGGACGGAAGCGGGGCTGGGAGGGCTCCATGGATACCCCAGCGCTTGTGACCCCCATTCCTCTGCAAGCCCCCTCTCTCAGTGACCCCCATTGAGGCAGCAGTGGGGGAGAGGGGATGAGCTGGGGGCAGAGAACGTGGGGCTTCGGTCCTGAAGGTCTTTTCCAGCCCGGTTCTATGGTTCCAGGTCGGGAACAGGGCTCTCCCGTGTGAAGGAGAGCGATGATTCCTCTTTGGAGCTGCTCCCTTGTAGCTGATGGGGAAGTGATGAAGGGCACAGCTCAGCGGCCCCTCCTCGGCATAAACCAACCCCACAGAGGTTTAGTGCTGGCATAAATCAGCGCTGGGTATGGGTACGGTATAAATGGTGCCTGCTGGGGCTGGGGCTGGGGCTGGGGGCTCCTTCTTCTGCTCCATGGATGCTCCGGTTCAGCCAAGGCACCACTGGCAAAGGGGAGATGGAGTTTGGAGGTGATGGATCCTGGTGGATCGCGATGGATCTCCCCTGAGCGCGTCCATAAGGAGCAAGAGGGAGGCTGGAGGGTTCCAAGTCCTTGGGTGCTGCGTGGGATCAGGGTTTGCACCTGCAGCCATGGGGGCACCTGGGATACACTCAATGGATGCAGTGAGCATCCCACACCCATCCCCATCCCACAGCCCCCAAAGGGGATCCCAGCTCCCGGGGGCAGCAGATCCCCTGAACAGGGGGGTCCGTGGGGGGATGAACCCCAACATTGCTGCTGCTGTGGGTCGGTGGCCCCAGCGCAGCCCCCCCTGCTCTCACCTTCCTCTCTGCAACCCAAAGCAGCTCCGAGGCGAGCAGGATGAGAGCAGGGCGCAGGGTGGGCTGTGGCTTCGGTCTGCCTGTCCATCCCCCCCACCCCGGGCAGGCTGAGCCCCATCCTCAGTGCTAAACCAGGGGGGATGCACCCCAAGTGCCCCCCACAGCCCCCAGTGGGGGTCCCTGTCCCCACTGGAACCTGTGGGGCCATTTCCCAAAGGTTTAAGCCCAACCGTGCCCCTGTTTGAGCCCTGTGATGGGGGAAACATCCCCATCCTCCCTGGGAAGCTCTGTCACCAGGCGCAGTGTGGGGGACACAGGGACAACGTGGGGTGATGCTGGGGGGCACCGGAGCACCCAATGTGGTACCCGGCTGCGGGGATGCTGAGCACAGGCGATGGGGACTGAGTGGATCACGATGCTCATGGGCACTGCTGGGGGCTGTGCACAGGACAAGGGGGGTTCTGGGGATCTCCATCCTCCACATGATCCCAACCCCATCCAGGCCAAGCTCTGCCCAATGAAGGGTGTCCGGGGGAGTGATGCCAGTGCCGGTGCCCCCCAGGCCCCCTTCATCCTCTTCAATAAAGGCAGGTGAAGGCAACTGGGGATGCATTGATGGGGGTGCCCCGGGGGTTCTGCAGCTGGGTGGGGGGGTCTGGGTGATGGGGGGTGGACACGTGTGGGTGTCAAAGCGGCCCCCCCAGACCACGGCCCCCCTGGCCAGGTCCCCCCATGGAGCCCCATCCCTGTACAGCCTGGCCCCGCACAGCTGGATCCACACACAGCTGGATCCTGTTACATTCATACACCTGCACAGCTGGATCCGGATGCAGTCATACACCTACACAACTGGATCCCTGCACAGCTGGATCCTGATACAGTCATACACCTGCACAGCTGGATCCCGATACAGTCATACACTTGCACAGCTGGATCCCGATACAGTCATACACCTACACAACTGGATCCTGATGCAGTCATACACCTACACAGCTGGATCCCTGCACAGCTGGATCCTGATACAGTTGTACACCTGCACAACTGGATCTCTATATAGCTGCATCCCCATGCAGGAACATCCCTGCATGGATGGATCCCAGTCAAGTGGGGCCCCTGCACAGCTGGACCCTCATATAGCAGGATCCCTGCACATCTGCATCCCTGTATACCATGATCCCCGCACATCTGGATCCCTGACTACCAGAATCCCCGCACATCTGGATCCCTATATACCAGGATCCCTGGACATCTGGATCCCTGCACATCTGGATCTCTATATACCAGGATCCCCACACATCTGCACGTCTATATGCCAGGATCCCTGTGCATCTGGATCCCTACATACCAGGATCCCTGGACATCTGGACGCCTACATACCGGAATTCCTGCACATCTGCATCCCTATAAACCAGATTCCCTACACATCTGGATACCTGTACATCTTCATCCCTATATAACATGATATTTGCACATCTGGATCCCTGCATCCCTACATAGCAGGATCTCTGCACATCTGGATCCCTGCACATCTGCATCCGTACATAACAGGATCTCTGCCCATCTGGATGCCTGCGCATCTGGATCCCTACATACCAGAGTCCCCGTACATCTGGATCCCTGCACATCTGCATCCCTATATACCATGATCCCTGCACATCTGGATCCCCGCACATCTGGTTCCCTACATACCAGAAATCCTGCACATCTGCATCCCTGCACACCTGCATCCCTATATAACATGATCCCTGCACATCTGGATCCCTGCACATCTGCATCCCTACATACCAGAATCCTCGCACATCTGGTTCCCTACATACCATGATCCCTGCACATCTGGATCCCGCACATCTGGTTCCCTACATACCAGAATCCCTGCACATCTGCATCCTTGCACATCTGCATCCCTATATACCATGATCCCTGCACATCTGGATCCCTGCACATCTGGTTCCCTACATAGCAGAGTCCCTGCACATCTGCATCCCTCACATCTGCATCCCTACATACCATGATCCCTGCACATCTGGGTCCCCGCACATCTGGCTCCCTACATACCAGACTCCCTGCACATCTGCATCCCTATATAACATGATCCCCGCACATCTGCATCCCTCACATCTGGTTCCCTACATACCATGATCCCTGCACATCTGCGTCCCTGCCTGGCTCGATCCCCGCACAGGGGCCCCGGCCCCGCGCTCCCTCCGCGTTCCGCCGGGGTTTGTCCCTCTCCTCCTCCCGTCGCGGGGCGCGGGCGGCTCCGTACGTGCGCGCTCCCGCCGGGGGGGTGGGGGGTGTGGGGGCGGGGCCTGTGCCGGAAGCGGAAGTGCGCGCGCGCGCGCGTGCCCGGAAGCGTGTGGGCGGCGGCGGCGGCGGTTCCGGTTCCGGTGGCCGTGCGGGGGAGGCGGCGGCGGCGGCGGCAGCAGCGAGGCGAGAGCGCGCGCACCCCCCCCCCCCCATCGGCACCGCACCGGGGACCGCACCGAGCCCCTCCCCCCCCCCGAACCCCTCCGGACCCGGTCCCGGCCCCGGCCCCGCCCGCAGGTGGGTCCCGCACCGCCCCCCCCCCCCCGGCCCGGGGTCGGTCCCGCCGCGGCACCGGGCACCGGTTGCCCGGGAGGCCTTGGGGGGGGAGGGCGGGGGGGCGCCGTTACCGGAGGAGGGGGGGGAAGGGAGGGGGAGGCCGCGGTGCTGCGGGTGGAGGCCCGGGGTGGGGGGGGAACGGGGAGGTCTCGGTTACCGGCTCGGCTCGGGAGGGACCCCCCGGTAACCGGTCCTTCTGGAGGGGCCCGGTGCGGGCGAGCGGTCCCGGGGGTGCTGGCGGTGACGGGAGGCGGCGGCGGGGCCGTGCTGCTCCGCCCGGGGCAGGGGCGGGCGCGGCGGGCAGGCCGGGGCAGGCCGGCGCAGGGGGCGGCGGGGCTGTAACGGGAGCCCGGCAGCGCGGGCCCGGCCGCCGCGGCGGCGCCGGGGCTCCTCCCGCCGCCATTTACATGCTTTGAACGTTCAAGGAGGAGCCGGGTCCGAGCCCCGGGGGGGGGGGGGGGATCCCGCACCCGCCGCGATCCCATCGGGATCCGGTTTTCCCGTTGTTTTCGGGGGGGGGAGCAGCCGGTTCCTCGCCCCGCGGCCGCTGGAAGCGATTGGAATCAGATGTGCTGGCTGGGAAGGGGGCCGGGAGCCGGGATTTCCCCCCCTCTCCCCCTTCCCATCCCATTCCCCTTCCCCTCCCTGGTCCGTGGCGTGTGTATTTTGGCAGCGGAACCCGTCTGGTAACAGGAGACCGAGTGTGTTTGGCTTGTGCGTCTGTCTGCCGGCCCCACGTCCCGCTCCCTGGCTGGGCTTAAACCCCGGTGGGAAGCCGGTTGGGAATGCTGAGGGTCAGGGAGAGCCCAGGGAAGAGGCTGGAGGTGACGAAATTCCATGGCTGTGGCTGATGCCGCTTTCCTTGTGTTCCGCAGTCAGCAGGAGGGAGAAAATGAAAGCGGGCTGCAGCATTGTGGATAAGCCAGAAGGAGGAGGAGGTAAGGAAGTGTAAAGGCTGAGTTGTTCCAGCCCTGATGGGAATCCTTTTCCCGGGATAAAGCAGCTCAGGAGGGATTAATTCCACCTCTCCCAAAAGCTCCCGGCCGTGGGCAAAAGCCGCTCAGACGTCGGCGAGGTTTGAGGAGAGCCGGGTTGGAAATGCAAATGAATCTTCCCGGAGGTGTTTTAGTCGTGAGGCTTTGGGATGGGGAAGGTGGAGCCCCCCCGGAATGCTGCGGCTCGTGCCTGCTTTTGCCTCCGTCGCAGCTTGCCAGAGGGCTGGTGGGTGGCGTTGGAGCACGATGCGACTTCTGCCACGCTGCCGGAGCCTGGGATTGTGGCTACGAGGAGTTGTAAAGAGAGGAAAGAAGGGAAAGGGGGGTGGGGGGTGGGGAAAATCCCTACCCCGATCCTGGCGTTAGTCCTTGTGCTGGGAAACTCCTCTGGGAACGCCGGACTTGGCAGCCGCTCACAAACATCTGCCGGCGCGGTGCAGTCTGGAGCAGGCTGGAATCGGGGGAGCTGGAGCTGCTGGGATCTGTCTGCCCTCGCCCCCCTGTGTGCCAAAAGCCCAAATCGGGATCCTTTGCAGTATTCCAGCCACCTGGAGTTTAAATTGGAGCTTCTGGGCTCCTTTTGGCTGCTTCCCTTTTGGTTTTATCGTTTGTTGGCGGTGTTGGGGGATTCTCTGAGGAGAGGAGGCTGGAAGGAGTTGGGAAATGAGCAGCTCGAGTAGGAGAGCTGGGTTTTTCTGCTTCCACACTGGTTATTTAATGGAATTGAAATGGAATTCCAGCCCCAGTGCTGCTCTGTGGTCTCCCCCTGGAGGGAACCCGATGAATCCATGGTGGGAGCCGCCGGTGCTGTCTCACTGGGTTTCTTGTTCTGTGTTTCGGTCCTTGCCAAGGTTATCATTTCCCAGAGTGGGCTTACAAGACCGAGTCCAGCCCCGGCTCCCGGCAGATCCAGCTCTGGCATTTCATCCTGGAGCTGCTGCAGAAGGAGGAATTCCGCCACGTCATCGCCTGGCAGCAGGGCGAGTACGGGGAGTTCGTCATCAAGGACCCTGACGAGGTGGCCCGGCTCTGGGGGCGCAGGAAATGCAAACCCCAGATGAACTACGACAAACTGAGCCGGGCGCTGAGGTGAGCAGCGGCTTCCCGAGCCCTGGAAGCGGTCCAGGATGAGGCTTGGAGCAACCTGGGCTGTGGAAGGAGCCCGTGGCTTTAGATGAGCTTTAAGGTCCCTTCCAACCCATTCCATAGGGCTGCACCATGCTCTCCCTCCATCCTCGCTTGGACAACTGACTGTAGCTCTTGCATCCCTTGTGGTTCTGGGAGGTTTGCATCCCGTTTTGGGGATGGGATGGATGCCTCGTGCTTGGTGTAGGATCAGAGGAGCAGAGTTCACCGCATCACCTCCTGCGGGTGCTGTGGATCCACACCCTGGTTTCGGGTTGTCATCACCTGGATGCTTTCCTTCCGGGAAGCTTTTCCCTTTTCTCTGCTTCCCTGGCAATGGGGGTGTGGGAGGAGGCCCGAGGTGTTGCTCCACTCTCACACCATCAAGGGGACTGCTCAGAGGAAGCAATTCCCCTTTCCAACATCCTTGGTACTCACCTCTTTGCCACTAAACCTGTGTGAGGCAGAGGCATTCCCGAGGCTAGGGCTTGGAATGGGTGTTTCCCAAGCCCAGGTGACAGGACACCCCGCCAGTGTCCCCTTGTGTGAGCGTTCCTCACTTCACACTCCAAAGCCTCCAGTGCAGCTTCACCCTCTTTCCTTCAGCCCCTTCCATAGCGATGTTTGGTTTCCCCACTCTGATGTGAAGACAGTGGAAAACTATCCCCAGCTCCTGAAGTATCCCAGGATTTTGAGGCTGGGCTCCTGACAACTCCGGGCATTATCAGTCCATGACATGGACTTCGCTGCCTTACGCCCTCTGATACCTCCTGGGTGGAGCTGCCAAAGACAAACAAGGCAGCAAACACAAGACTCGGGTTCTGGAACAGGAAGGAAACAATAAATTGAACAGCACCGAGGCCGTAATTGGTGCTGGGGGTGGAAAACAGGCTCCAGCTTCCAGCCCTCCTCGTGTCCCGGCATCCCGGTGCTGAGGGTGGCAGCAGGGGCAGGTCTCCGCTTGGAGCTGGCCCTGCCGTGCTTGGTGGCACTGTGGCAACAGGCCCCGTGTGGACCTGAGCCTCCTAAACCCAGGATGATCCCTGTGTAACACCTTTGTTTGGATACCAGGAGGAGGAGGCTGAGGACAAACAGTGGTGCTGTAAGTGGGGAGGAGGCTGTGGTGGGGATTACACCCGCTGCCTCCGAGTTCCGGAGGGGAGGAAGGGAGCTGGTGATCCCAGAGCCTCCCATAGCCTGCCCTCTGCAGCCCGGCGCTGCCTGTGAAGGCCATGGAATGTTTGTAATCCAAAGGGTGAGCAGAAGGGAGCAGTGTCAGGATACCCTGAGCTTTGATGGCACACATGAGCCCCGAACCTGAGGCTGGCGGGGTAATTTGGTCCCTTTCACTCAGCTCCTGAGTTTTGTTGCAGCCCAGCTTGGGTGCATGTTCTCCTCTTCCAGGTTCGGAGTCTGAGCACAGCTTCCCCTGATTTCCCCTTCCTGCTCTGTACCCCAGAGCATTCCTTGGCATCCACAGGGCTGGGGGACCCTTACACAAGTGGAAACGAGGAGGTAGCACCAGTGGGGTGCTTGTAGAGACCCCGCAGCCCATGGCTCCGGTCCTGATTTGGACAGGGGTGAGGACATGTCCAGGCTTGGCCTGTTCAGCTTTCACCTCTCCTGAGGATTTCACTCTCCCCACGTGTTCTATGGAACACGATGCCTGGTGAGGTGGTTTGAAGGCTCCTGCTGAAGAATGTGTTGTGCAGGAGTGGGTGGTGGCTGGAAAATTCCCACTCGACTGATGTTGCCTTGGATTAATACCATCAAATTTGGGGATATCAGAGGAGGATGTTGATGGCCCCGAAAGAAGCAAGACCTATAACCAGATCACCGCTTTGATTGCTCCCTTTAACTCTCCTTCACAGATACTATTACAACAAGAGGATTCTCCACAAGACAAAGGGCAAAAGGTTCACCTACAAGTTCAACTTCAACAAGCTGGTGATGCCCAACTACCCCTTCATTAACATTCGGCCTAATGGTGAGTGGGGGGGGCGCCGGGGCTGATCCCCATCAGTCATCTCCTGGGCTTGGAAGCCCGCTGGAGCAATCAGTGTGGTTGTGGTGGGCACGGCTGGCCCTTGATAAAGCCTTATCTGGAGCACTCTTTCCCTTGGCGTTGTTACAGATGGAGCTGTGGTCATCTTTGGGGGCGATTTGGAGGCATTTGGGTGTCCTCTTGGAGCTTTATGGGTGCCAGGGGCTTGCTTTGCTTTGGTGGAGGGTGGGTGTCCTTGGGATAAGAGGGGTTTAGCCCTGTGGCAGGGCCCTGGCCTCTCTCACATGCTTGCAACCCAAGTTTATGGTGCCATATAAATGTGACCCTTCTCGACAAGGAGCTTAGAGGTGCACGGGGAGGGAGCACTATCAGCGAGTTCAGAGCTTACAGCAGTTTGCTCTCCTCCCTGCTTCTGCAGAGCTTGCTTGCTTCAGTTCTGCTCCTTTGCAAGCCAAAGGCACTTCTCTTTCCCACCTTCCCAGCTGGAGCTAACAGGGACGCAGTAGCCAGCACAGAGCAGAGCAGGGACTCGCCCGGGGTTGACTGAAATCACAGGTATTCCTGGCTGCTCCCTGCGGCACAGCAGGGCAGGAGAGCGAAAACGTCTTTGGGAATGGAGCATAATTGTTCCCTTCTCCTCCTGAAAGGCCTTTGAGGCTCTTGCCAGGAGCAGGAGCTCACTCTGGCTTTGTCCCCAGGTCAGCAGTGCTGCTGTGCTGTGTCTGGAAGAGGGTCCTTTGTTTGCAAGACCCTTTTTCATAGAATCACGGGATCAGGGAATGGTTTGGGTTGGAATGGAGCTTAAAGATCATTCACTTCCAACCCATGCCACAGGCAGGGACCCCTGCCACTAGAGCAGGGTGTTCCAAGCCCCTGTGTCCAACCTGGCCTTGAACACTGCCAGGGATGGGGCAGCCACAGCTTCTCCCTACAACCCATTCCAGTTCCCCAGCACCCTCCCAGGGAAGAGCTTCTGCCTAAGAGCTCATCTCAGTCTCCCCTTGAGCAGGTTAAAGCCATTCCCCTTGGCCTGTCCCTTCAGACCCGTGTCCAGACCCCCTCCCCAGGTTTCCTGGAGGCTCCTCGATGGAGCTGAGCCCCTCCATAGCTGGATTTGTACAGCTGGGGTGATCTGTGGCCACCTCACATCCAGAGACATCAGTGGCCGTTGGCTCCATCCAAAAGAGCCCCTTCTGGAGCTCACCACAAGGCCCAAGACAACCTCTCTCTCCCCAGCAAAGCAGAGGCACCTGAACCCTCTTGTGCCTGGTTCTCACCTCCAGAGCAGTGCCCCAGGGCATGCCTTGAAGCTCCGTCTCGCAGGGAGAGCAAAGGGGAAAGTGGGGACTGAAAGTCGCCTCCGAAACCCCGCAGCTGAGCAGAGCAGGTTACGTGTGGGCAAGAGCTTCTCTCCTCCCCGTGCTCGTGCGGCTCCTGCCTCCCACCCACCGTGCTCTTGGCACTTGGAGCTCCCCACGGCCCTCCCCTCAGCCCTGGGGAGTCCCTGCAGGACCGGTGCTTTCAAGGCATTGTCTCCTAAGCAGACACCAACCCTAAACGCAGGGCTTGGGAGAAGAGAAACACTCATCGAGGCGTTGTGCTTCACCTTCGTGGCAGCGGGGAGAAGGAAATGTGCTTGCCAGGAGGCCTCAGCCAAAGCACGGGGGTGTAAAGATGTAGTACGAAGCTGAGCTGCAGATCTATAATTACTTGCAGCAACGAGTCTGGGCAGTTCCAGCTCAATATTGCTCAGTGCTGTTCCTTTTCCCTGTTTGCAGCCACTCCCTCCTATCTCTGGGGCATGCATTTAAAAAAAGAAGTTTGGAGAACTGGAATGCACTTGTCTAATTACAACCTGTTTTCTTCCCTTCTGGCTGGGCATGGGGGCTGGGATAACAAACCTGTTTTTGGGGCACTGCAGTCGAGTTTCTGCTCTCGCCTCTGCTTTGGAAGGGAGAGGAGAAGCAGCGGGCGAGCCGGGGAGGTGAGAAGTTTGCCTTGACGTGGCTTGTTGTGGCACGAGCGCGCTGGAGCTGGGCTGGGGGAAGAGGAGCCAGCGAGAGCTGGCAGCAGCGGTGGCAGGAAGAGCTCCCCAGCAAAGCCTAAATCAGGGACTTTGAGTCAGCCCCGAGCGCTTGAGGTCTCCCACATTGCTCCAGGGCGCCGCTGCCGCCCGGTGCTGGGGACTTTGGTGGCACCGGAGGGTCGCACACCCTCAGCCGGGGCGGACCGGAGCCGGTTCCCCTCAGCAGTGGCGCGGTTCTGAGGTGGGCAGAGGAGGCTGGAGCAGTGCAGGGCAGGGAGCAGCTGGGAAAGGCACCTCCCAGCCCCTTCTCAGCTGCCTCGTTGATGGTGTTTGTGTGTTACCCTTCCAACCGCCTGCGGGTGCAGCCCGCAAAGCAGCTCCTCAGCTGGGGCTTAACTCCCTCCTCGCCCTTAACTCTTTCCCTTGCTCTCTCCTTGCCCTTCCCTGTCGCAGGCGTCGTGCCGCAGAGCGCTCCTCCTGTCCCCACGGCCTCATCCCGCTTCCACTTCCCCCCGCTCGACAGCCACTCTCCCACCGACGATGCCCAACCCAGCCGCTTCTCCGGGGGCTCCTTGGTCCCGTCCAACCCCGAAGTGCTGGGGGACGGCGGCGAGAGGAAGCCGGACCTGCCGGAGCTGGAGGACGGCTCCTCGGATTGGCGCCGCGGGGTGGATCTCATGGGCTCCCGCAACGCCGTGGGCGCCGGGAGCGTCAACCACCAGAAGCGCAAGCCCGACATCATGCTCCCGCTCTTCACCAGGCCCGGGATCTATCCGGATCCTCACAGCCCCTTCGCCGTGTCCCCTCTGCCGGGGCGCGGGGGGGTCCTCAACGTTCCCATCTCTCCGGCGTTATCCCTCACTCCCACGCTGTTCTCCTACAGCCCTTCTCCGGGGCTCAGCCCCTTCACAGGTAGCAGCTGCTTCTCTTTCAACCCCGAGGAGATGAAACACTACCTGCACTCCCAGGCCTGCTCCGTCTTCAACTACCACCTGAGCCCGCGGACTTTCCCCCGCTACCCGCTCATGGTGCCACCACTACAGTGCCAAATGCCCCTGGAGGAGCAGCCCCAGTTCCCCATCAAGCTGCAGCCTCCCCCCGTGGGGCGCAAAAACAGAGAGAGACTGGAAAGTGCCGAGGAGCCGCAGGTCCCTCCTGCTCCCCCCAGGGTCAAGGTGGAGCCGGCGATGGACAAGGAGGCAGAGCCTGAGGAACCACCGGCGAAGGGCAAAGACAAGAGCGACAGAGAGGAGGGCCCCAGCGCGCCGGAAGAGGAGAAGGGCCCCGTCTTTGCCAGGCCGGCAGCCCCATCGTGGCACCCGGCCCCGCCGCCCCCCGCCGCGGCCGACGAGCCCCCGGAGCAAGGCGAGAGCAGCGCGGAGAAGCCCCCGCGCGAGGCCGGCGGCGAGGCGGGCGCGCAGGAGAAGCGGGAGGATGCCCTGATGCCCCCAAAGCTGCGTCTCAAGCGCCGCTGGAACGGGGACCGCCAGGAGGGCCCCGAGGAGCGCCACAACGGCCGCGTGCACTGGACCGGGGCGCTGGGCACCCCGCAGCTCGGTGCTGCCGCCGCCGCCACCGCCTCCGACACCTAAAGCGGAGCCGAGCGCTGGAACCGGCCGTGTATTTATGTAGCAAGGTTGCAGAGCGCGGGGGGCGGGCGGGGGGGGCTGGGGCTACGCCTGGTTTGGGTCATTCTAGAACCTGGGATGGGGAGTGGGGGGGGGGGGGTGTCTTTGTTTTCCTTGTTGGACTGCAGGTGAGACGCGGTTCATGGCTCGCTCCGAGCGGGAGAGGCGAGGGAAGCCGGGTGCCCGCGGGCACGAGCTTCGGACCTTGCATGAACTCCAGCGGGGCTGAGGCCTCCGCCAGGCTGGAGGAGCTCCAGCCACGGTCTCTTTTCTCTGTGCTCTGGTATTTATGGAAGCAGGAATCTCCAGATTCATCTTATTCCCTTTTTATATCCGTATCTATATCCCTATATATGCCCGGAGCCGGGTGCGATGGTGGGAGAGGATTCCTGCCCGCTCCAGACGTGCCGTGCGCCAGCCTCGGAAGCCAGCTGTGGTTTTGGGGAAGGGGATTAGGGAATATTGCACCGGCTGCGGAGCGGGGAAGCTGGGGGAAAGACAGGAGTGGGAAAGTCGCTGCTGGAAAAGGAGCTGCGTTCCCGACCCGCGGATCTCGGGATGCAGGCGCCGTCCTTTTCGCCTTTCTGGAATACTGCAGAAGCCATGAGGAAAATGTTAACAGAACATAATCTTTCAGGGAAGGGAATGGGGTGGGAAAAAGGAATAACCTAATGCCTTTAATATACGCATTAACATGTATCCTAGGGTTTTTTGTTTTTCCCCCTAATTGTATGGGTGGAGTTGGGAGATTAACGCTGGAATGATTGCGGTGAGTTCATGGAGAAGGAATGACAGGAGCTTTGTTAACTCTTATTCCCTTTGTTTGGTTCCCCATATCACTTTGACTCATGCCTTAACTACGCTTTCTGCGAGCAGGGTCTATGGACAGGAGCCGGATGCGTTTGGCCGAGGCCGGGATTTGGGATTGGAGCAAGGGAGAGCGCGGTGCGCGCCGGAGCCGAGCCCGTGCCCACGGTGTAAATCTCGCTGTATTTTTGCTATAAACCTGCTATTTCCCTACGCAGCTTTCCTTAGGCTCAGTAACTGGAGCACCGGCTGCCACCCAGACCTGCGCTTGTCTCCATGAATCCCAAAGGATTCCTTGAAAGGAGCTTGGGAAGAGCCGATGTCCGCAGGGTTAGAGCCGCACGCAGCCGGTTATTCACCCGGTCGTAGGCGAGCGGCCTGTGCGGGCAGATCCCCCCTGCCCAGGACTTGGGAATTCTTGGAGGAGGAAGCTCGTGCGAGCGCGGGATGAGTTGGAAACGCTCTTGGATGGGGCCGTTTGAGCCCTCAGTGCAGCCAGACGCCGGTTGCGGTACCCGGAGCGGGAGCGTTATCCCGGCGAGCTCCGCATCCCCCTTCCGGCACCTGGATTTATCTCCTGGAGAGGAGGAAAAAGAGGGGGAAGGAGCCCCTCGCTCCGGCCCTGGAGAAGGGGCTCAGGGAGTGAACTCAGGAATATGAAAACACGAGGCCTTTCCCATCAGTTAATGCACATCGTCGTCCCCCCCACACCCCCCGGTGCCCAAGCACCGGAGCCGCTCGGGGAGGAGCCGATCCCAAAATATTCCATAAGAAACCCACCGAAAGGAATTCAGTTGAACTGTTGTTTGGCTTTAAAGAGTTTGTAATCGGTTTGGGGAGGGGGGGGGCTTTGGGGAGGGGGGGAGCTTTGGGGTTGTGGGGGGGGGTTGTTCTCTTCATAGCCATTGCACTGCAAACCGGGAGCTCCGCGTTCAGGGATACAGGACTCAGGTTCTCAGGACAATGGACCAGTGATGGGCTCTGCTTTGACGGGGTGGGGGGGCACCCAACCCACCCCTGCCCATGGTCCCCGCCGGCTCAGGGTGCTCCCGAGCGGACTTGGCCTTGCCGGGGTGGGGGGGTGCTGAGAAATGGAGGTGAAATTGAGAACGGAAGCGTTTTCTTTCTCTTATTCCGATGTGCCAAAAGATTCCAAGCGGTCCCCGCGCGGGGTCGGGATCTCCACGTCCACCTGTAGGAATGACTCCAGAGCATGTTCCTGTTTAAACCATTTCTGCTTTGTTTAGCCCTAGAGAAGCTGTAGGATAACAAAAAACAGAGACTTGGAATGGGACAAGGAGCCGGACGCCGAGATTTCATGGATGGGGGGGGAATTAAGGATCAACGGGAGCCGCCATGGCTGAACTTAATGAAGCTCCAATGAGCCCCGAAGCGGGGCCACCGCTGCTGGACCCCCCGGATCCAGAGGAGGAGGAGGAGGAGGAAGAGCCCCTCTGCGGAAGCATTAACCCAGCGCGGCTCCCCCGGTGCTCCCTTGTCCCTGCCTTTATTTATTCCATAATTCTGGTTTATTTTGGGGGTTTCCAGTCATTTTCTGTTGTTGTTGTTGCTCTTTCTGTTGTGTCTTTGGGATCCTGGCTTGGGCTCCAGCCCAACATTAATAATA
Organism: Pezoporus occidentalis; assembly: GCF_034315485.1. Classification (NCBI taxonomy): domain Eukaryota; kingdom Metazoa; phylum Chordata; class Aves; order Psittaciformes; family Psittacidae; genus Pezoporus; species Pezoporus occidentalis. Next base: position 113,099 of record NW_026915744.1, read on the forward strand.
ATGGATTTATTTCTCTTTGGGGTTGAAAATAATCAGAATTGTTTAAAGACTTCAAACTTATGATTTACTTTGGGGGGAGGGGGCGGGGGGGAGGGGTTTTAGAGTGTTTTTAAGGAGAAACTATTCATAAATAGAACATTTTGGGGGGGGTCGATGGGGTTTGGTTGGGTTCAGTCCCTTCTCCTGATGCTTTGGCTGGGATGCGCAGGGATGAGCGGACGGGGCCGCGGAGCCAGCGCGGGTCTCTCTGTACAAACCAGTGTAAAGTTGTCCCCATCCCCTCCGTTGTGCAGTGCCTTTGGACGTTCCACTTTCTAGAAAGTCTTCAAAACAAGTCAAAACCACACAAAGTTGGCATCTATATATTATATATATATGATGTAATGTTAGAGAAATATATGTATAATATACATATTTTTTTCCAGGGGTATCCGATAGCTCTGTATTTTGTTATGGAAGTTGAAAGAGAAAATACACAAAGTATTTTACCTCAAATTAAAAAGTTAAATAAAACCTTTTAACTAAGCAGCGCTGGCTTTGGTGTCTGAGCGGATCGGGATGTGCTTGGGTGGGATTTGGGGGAGCAGCCCCTGAGCTCTGGTTCCTGCATCCCGAACCTCTGGTCCCATCGGCTGGTGGGGAGGGAGGGATGGACCAACCCGTGTCCTGTCTCCCTGGGGCGACTCGGTGGGGAGGGATGGAGCCATATCCCAGTGCCTGGGGATGGAGGGATGGACCAACCCATGTCCTGTCTTCCTGGGCCGACTCGGTGGGGATGGTTGGACGGATGGATGGATGGATGGATGGATGGATGGATGGATGGATGGATGGATGGATGGATGATGGATGGAGGGATGGAGGGAGGGACGGATGGAGGGACGGATGGAGGGATGGATGGATGGATAAATGGATGATGGATGGATGATGGATGGAGGGATGGATGGATGGATGGATGGATGGATGGATGGATGGATGGATGGATGGAGGGATGGATGGAGAGATGGATGGATGGATGGATGAATGGATGATGGATGGATGGATGGATGGAGTGATGGATGTATGGATGAATGGATGATGGATGGAGGGATGGAGGGATAATGGATGGATGGATGGATGGATGGATGGATGGATGGATGGATGGATGGATGGATAATGGATTGATGATGGATGGATGATGGATGGATGGATGGATGGATGGATGGATGGATGGATGGATGGATGGATGGATGGATGGATGGATGGATGGATGGAGGGAGGGAGGGAGGGATGGAGGGAGGGAGGGAGGGAGGGAGGGATGGAGAGATGGATGGATGGATGGATGGATGGAGGGAGGGAGGGATGATGGATGGATGATGGATGGATGGATGGATGGATGGATGGACGGATGGATGGATGGATGATGGATGGAGGGATGGATGGATGAATGGATGATGGATGGATGGATGGATGGATGGATGGATGGATGGAGGGATGGATGGATGAATGGATGATGGATGGATGATGGATGGATGGATGGATGGATGGATGGATGGATGGATGGATGGATGGGTGGATGGATGGAGGGACGGATGGAGGGATGGATGGATGGAGGGATGGACAGATGAACGGATGCATGAAAAACCAGAGCATTCCCAGTGCCCTAAAGCTTGGCTGAGCAGGCCGGGGGCTGCGCTCTTGTAAAGCTGTGTTTAAACTGAGCTCAACCAAACCCAGCTTCAATCCCTGCTGCCAGCAGCGCCCTTCCTATGGGAGTGCTCTGGTGGGATGGGGGGGGACATTCCCTGGACCTACTGGTGTGTGTGGGGAGAATCCTCTGGGACTTTCCAAAGTCTTTGCAGGGAGGGCTCAGCGGGATGCAGGATGCTCGCTCAGGCCTGTGGGATCCCCCCCAGAGCAGCAAGACCCACGGGAGCTTCCCCACACCCTCTGCACCCCCATAGGTCTCCCTATTCCCAAACTGATCCCAGGGGGTCTCTGCTCCCAGTGGGAATGTGTCCAGAGCACCAGGAGCCCGTTGCTGTTGGAACCACCTGGATGCACCGGAGCAGTAAAAGCCCAAAGCTCTTTCATCCCGTCCCAGCCTCCTCTTCACAGCAATTAAACCACCTCCAGCCCCATTCCTGCCCCAGGTGCTGTTAATCCTCCCTTGGCTCCCAAAAGGCACCTCTGGGAGGCAGCGGGAGCTGAGCCGCCCTATCCCGAACCCCAGGGCCTGATCCTGCCCGGCACCGCATCGGCTGCATCCCAAAAGGAGCCTGGAGGGGTTGCGCTTCCATCCCCTCTCATGGGACCTGGAAGAGGCTTTGGGAACTGGAGGGGGCCCTCGTCCTGCTCCCGGCGCTGTCCCCGGCACTGTTCCTGCCTCCTCTCCCCCTTTCCTTCTCCTCCTCTTGCTCCTTTATCACCTCCCTCCGATCCCACCTCCCCTGTTCCTCACCCCTCATCCCCAGACGAGCCCGCTCCGCTCACCCCATCCCTCCTCCTTCCCTTTCCATCCCATTCCTCCCCTATCCTTTGATCCCTTTCCCAGCTCTGGCTGCTCCCTCTACCCCAGCCATGGCTCCCCTCCCGCTCCCACCCACCCACCTCCTCCTTGCGCTCCCATTCCCCCCCACCCCATCCCGCAGTGCGCTGCAGGGATTGATCCCCCATTAGCGCCTCCATCCCATGGGAAGCGGGGGGGGGCCCTCGGGGGTTCCCCCCCTTCCCCCCCCCCGGTGCCGGCTCCGTCGCCCTCGCTCCCGGCGCGTTCAAGCCCGGGCAGGGCCGGACCCAGGCGGGGAGCGCCCAGGAGCGGGCTCCGGGCCCGGCCGCGCCCCGCGGAGCCGCAGTCGAGGCCCCCGCAGCCGGGAGCGCTCCTGGGCCCCGCCCGGGACCGGCGCTGCCGGGAGCGGCTGAACCCGGCCCGGGGCTGGGAGGGGAGAGACGGGAGGGCAGGGAGCGTCTGGGGGGGGGGCATAGGGACCGGGGGGGGGGTACGTACAGACAGGGATGGGTACAGACAGACCGGGGGGGGCTCCATACAGACCGGGGGGGGATCCATACAGACATGGGGGGGGATCCATACAGACCGGGATGGGTACAGACAGACCGGGGGGGGCTCCATACAGACCGGGGGGGGATCCATACAGACCGGGATGGGTACAGACAGACATGGGGGGGGGCTCCAAACAGACCGGGGGGGGATCCATACAGACCGGGATGGGTACAGACAAACATGGGGGGGGTACATACAGACCGGGATGCGTACATACAGACTTGGGGGAGCTCTATACAGACCGGGGGGGGGATCCCTACAGACCGGGATGGGTACAGACAGACATGGGGGGGGTACATACAGACATGGGGGGGGATCCATACAGACCGGGATGGGTACAGACAGACCGGGGGGGGGGGGGCTCCATGCAGACCGGGATGGGTACAGACAGACCTGGGGGAGCTCTATACAGACCCGAGGGGCTCCATACAGACCTACAGACCGGGGGGGGGGGGGGGGGGGGGGCTCTATACAGACCCGGGATGGATCCATACAGACCTGGGGAGCTCCATACAGACCGGGGGGGCTCTATACAGACCCGGGATGGATCCATACAGACCCTGGGGCTCTATACAGACCGGGGGGGGGGGGGGTTCTATACAGACCAGGGTGCTCTATACAGACCTGGGGAGCTCCATACAGACCCGGGGGGGGCTCTATACAGACCCGGGATGGATCCATACAGACCCTGGGGTTCCATACAGACCGGGGGGGGGCTCCATACAGACCCGGAAGGCTCTATACAGACCCAGGATGGGTCTATAGAGACCCGGGGGGGGCTATACAGACCCTGGAGGTCTCTATACAGACCGAGGGGGCCTCATACACACCCGGGATGTATCCATACAGACGCGGGAGGGTTCTATACAGATCCGGAATGGATCCATACAGACCTGGGGGTCTCTATACAGACCCGGGGGGCTCCATACACACCCGGGATGAATCCATACAGACCTGGGGGGCTCTATACAGACCCGGGGGGCTCCATACACACCCGGGATGAATCCATACAGACCCGGGGGGCTCCATACACACCCGGGATGGATCCATACAGACCTGGGGGGCTCTATACAGACCCGGGATGGATCCATACAGACCGGGGGGGGCTCTATACAGACCCGGGGGGCTCCATACACACCCGGGATGAATCCATACAGACCTGGGGGGCTCTATACAGACCCGAGATGGATCTATACAGAGCTACGTGGGTCTATACACACTTGGGGCGGCTCTATACAGACCCGGGGCATTCTATACAGCCCCAAGATGCTGCATCCAGCACCGAGATAGGAGTATTCAGCCCCGGGATGACCGCATCCCGCACCAGGATGGCCATATCCGGCCCTTGGGTGGCTGTATCCAGCTCCAGGTTGCTGCATTCAACACTGGGATAACCGTATGCAGGCTATCAGGGCGCTGTATCCAACACTGGGATGCCCGTATCCATCCCTGGGATACAGGAGGGGACCGAGCAGGAGGCGGGATCCCCCGGACACAGCCTGCCTGGGGACCAGCTCCTCGCCTGGATGTACCCAGGCTGTGGCCTTCATCCCTTTGTCATCCTCATGGTTCAGATCCTGTTTGAAACCTCTTGAATCCCCCGGTCCCAGGAGATGAAGGATGGGAACGAGGGGACAGGGAGGAGGCTTCCTGGGATGAGAGCTCCAGCCCTGGGGAATGAAGGGGTCACAACTCACCGGGGGGGGGGGGGGGCACGAGGCCCCTTCCCCATCCCTGTGCGGCACCTCCTGCTCCCTGCCCCACACCTGGGATGATTCCCGGGACCTGCCCCCCGTTCAGCCCCACCGGGGTCCCCCCCAGCTCCCTTCTGTCCCGATGCTCCCTAAGCCGCTTGCTTTAATAGCATTAAAGGCTTCTAAACAAACAGGTCCTTCACCTGCGGCCCCGCGGGGACCCTGCAGGGCTTGGGGCGGGGGGGGACAGGGCTAAGGAGATTGGAGCGGGATTTGGGAGAGATAAAGGAGCAGGAGCGTGGCCAAATCCCACCCTGGGCACTCAGCCCTATGGGATCAGCCCTAAACACCCCGTGCAGACCCCCCCCGCTGCCCCTGTGCCCCCATTCTGGGGGGACCCCTGCTCCCCATCATCCCTAGAGTAGGATGCAGGGGTCCACTCGGTCCCCACCCTGGGTCCCCCTCATCCCCATTCTGAGCCCCCCCTTCCACGCCTGTGCTCCCCAGGGCTGTATCCCTGGGGGGACCTCACCTTGGAGATGGGGAAAACACCCCCACAAGGGCTCAACACCGCCCCCCCGCACCAGGCATCGGGAGCTGGGGAATAAAGGAGGAGAGGGAAGGGAATGAGGAAAGGGAAAACTGGGCACGAAGCTTTTCCATCACCGTACAAGACCCCGGGGGGGGAGGTAGGTGGTGGGGCGCAGCCCCCTGCCCTTTGGATCTGCTGCTCTTGGAGCCTTCCTGCTCCAATCCAGGTATCCCAAATTGTCCCGCTTGTATCGGGCTGGGACGGATGGAGCAGGATGCGGAGTGAAGCAGGGACCCCCAAAGCTGCCCCCGCTCCCCCCTCTCCTCCCACTGGCTTTAAGCAGATTTATCCTTAACCCATCCCCTCCCTTTATATAGCCAGGGATGCTCCCGGAGCCCCTCAGAGGGATCATCCACTGGGAAGGGAAGGGAGGCAGCAGGTGAGTGGGGCAGGGGGATGTTGGGGTCCCCCCACCCCGGTACCCTGCAGGATGGAGTCGAGGGCGAAGGGTTTGAGGGTTCGGGTGATGCTGAACCCCCTGTGAGGGAGGACACATCCCATGGGGTGCAATGGCCACGACCAGCACAGCTCCATCCTCAGTGGGTGAGTGCATCCTGAGTGTATCCCAGTTACTGGGTGCATCCCAGTTACATCCCGGTTGCTGAGTGCATCCCTGATGGTGGGAGCATCTTGGGTGCTGAGGGCATACTGGGGACATCCTGGGTGCTGGGCTTATCCCGAGTGCTGGGTTCATGCCGACTGCATCCCAAGTATTGGATGCACCTCTGATGGTGGGAGCATCCCGGTTACTGGGTGCATCCCGGTTGCTGGATGCATTCCTGATGCTGGGTGCATCCTGGTTGCTGGCTTCATCCCAGTTGCTGGGTGCATCCTGGTTGCTGGGTGCATCCCTGTTACTGGGTGCATCCTGGTTGCTGGATGCATCCCTGACGGTGGGTGCATCCCGGTTGCTGGGTGCATCGCAGATACTGGGTGCATCCTGGTTGCTGGATGAATTCCTGATTACTGGGTGCATCCCGGTTGCTGGGTGCATCTCAGTTTCTGGGTGCATCCCGGTTGCTGGGTGCATCCCGGTTGCTGGGTGCTTCCCAGTTGCTGGGTGCATCCCGGTTGCTGGGTGCACCCCTGATGGTGGGTGCATCCCCGTTACTGGGTGCATCCCTGTTACTGGGTGCATCCCGGTTTCTGGGTGCATCCCCGTTACTGGGTGCATCCCGGTTGCTGGGTGCATCCCCGTTACTGGGTGCATCCCGGTTGCTGGATGCATCCCTGATGGTGGGTGCATCCCGGTTACTGGGTGCATCCCTGTTACTGGGTGCATCCCGGTTGCTGGGTGCAACCCGGTTACTGAGTGCATCCCTGATGGTGGGTGCATCCCCGTTACTGGGTGCATCCCTGTTACTGGGTGCATCCCGGTTGCTGGGTGCATCCCCGTTACTGGGTGCATCCCTGTTACTGGGTGCATCCCGGTTGCTGGGTGCATCCCCGTTACTGGGTGCATCCCTGTTACTGGGTGCATCCCGGTTGCTGGGTGCATCCCCGTTACTGGGTGCATCCCGGTTGCTGGGTGCATCTCAGTTGCTGGGTGCATCCCGGTTGCTGGGTGCATCCCCGTTACTGGGTGCTTCCCAGTTGCTGGGTGCATCCCAGTTGCTGGGTGCTTCCCTGATGGTGGGTGCATCCCGGTTGCTGGGTGCATCCCCGTTACTGGGTGCATCCCTGATGGTGGGTGCATCCCCGTTACTGGGTGCATCCCTGTTACTGGGTGCATCCCGGTTTCTGGGTGCATCCCCGTTACTGGGTGCATCCCGGTTGCTGGGTGCATCCCCGTTACTGGGTGCATCCCGGTTGCTGGATGCATCCCTGATGGTGGGTGCATCCCGGTTACTGGGTGCATCCCTGTTACTGGGTGCATCCCGGTTGCTGGGTGCAACCCGGTTACTGAGTGCATCCCTGATGGTGGGTGCATCCCCGTTACTGGGTGCATCCCTGTTACTGGGTGCATCCCGGTTGCTGGGTGCATCCCCGTTACTGGGTGCATCCCTGTTACTGGGTGCATCCCGGTTGCTGGGTGCATCCCCGTTACTGGGTGCATCCCTGTTACTGGGTGCATCCCGGTTGCTGGGTGCATCCCCGTTACTGGGTGCATCCCGGTTGCTGGGTGCATCTCAGTTGCTGGGTGCATCCCGGTTGCTGGGTGCATCCCCGTTACTGGGTGCTTCCCAGTTGCTGGGTGCATCCCAGTTGCTGGGTGCTTCCCTGATGGTGGGTGCATCCCGGTTGCTGGGTGCATCCCCGTTACTGGGTGCATCCCTGATGGTGGGTGCATCCCGGTTGCTGGATGCATCCCCGTTACTGGGTGCATCCCGGTTGCTGGGTGCATCCCTGATGGTGGGTGCATCCCGGGTGCATCCCGGTTATCGGCTGCATCCCTGGCGCATCCCGTGCTCGCGTGCTCCCCGCAGGCTGCAGGATGCAGCGGCTCTGCCCGTGCCCGGCGCTGCCCGGCTCCTGCTGGCTCCCAGGTGAGCACGGAGCGATGGGGCCCCTCCGAGCCCCCCATTCCCTCCCTGCCCGCACCCCACGGTGGGGAGCGGCGGCCCGGGGGTGATGTCCCCGTGCCCCTGAGGGTGCCCGCTCCCCGGCAGCGCTCGCTCTGGCGTCCAGCCCCGGCTCCCGGCAGATCCAGCTCTGGCATTTCATCCTGGAGCTGCTGCAGAAGGAGGAATTCCGCCACGTCATCGCCTGGCAGCAGCAGGGCGAGGACGGGGAGTTCGTCATCAAGGACCCTGACGAGGTGGCCCGGCTCTGGGGGCGCAGGAAATGCAAACCCCAGATGAACTACGACAAACTGAGCCGGGCGCTGAGGTGAGCAGCGGCTTCCCGAGCCCTGGAAGAGGTCCAGGATGAGGCTTGGAGCAACCTGGGCTGTGGAAGGAGCCCGTGGCTTTGGATGAGCTTTAAGGTCCCTTCCCCGCCATGATTCCGTGGTTCCGCAGAGCCGCCCCCCCTCCTCCATCCTCAGGTGGATGTGGGGCGCTGGGAGGCGGCGGGGGGGTGGGGGGCAGAGCCTTCATCATCCCATGGGAGCATCCCGGGGTGCCCGTGTCCGTCCCCCCAGGTACTACTACAACAAGCGCATCCTGCACAAGACCAAGGGCAAACGCTTCACCTACAAGTTCGACTTCAGCCACCTCCTCCTCCTCCTCCTCCGCTGCCCGCTGTGGGATCCCCGCAGCCTGTGCCGGCCCCCTGGCATGCCGAGCCAGGTACCGGAGCCACGCACCCCCCCGGGCACCCCGCACCGTCCCCACTGCTGCCACATCCCCTTATTGTCCCCGCAGTGGGTGCCAAACGCGCTGCGGAGCCGGCACTGGGGTCCCCAGCACCCCGATGCGCTGGACAGGAGGGAGAGCACCCCCGGGAGCAGTGAGTGTGGGGCCAGCACCCAGCCATGGGCACCGGCACTGGGTGCTGGATGCGGGGCGCGGGGCTTGGCGCAGGCAGGAGGGCGCTGCCTGCATCCTGCCCGCGGTTCCTGGTCCCACAGCAGCACCCAGTGGCTGTGCTGGGAGAGGATGGGGAGCCCCATTCCCGCTCTCCTGTTGCCCTCAGGATACAGCTCCTCGGCCCCCCCATACTTGGGGGGCTCCTGCTGCAGGTTTGGGGGCCCGGAGCTGCTGCCCTGCCTGGCTGTCTGCCCCCCTCCGCTGGGACCCCCAGCCTGGGCCCCTTTCCCCTCCTGTCCCTCAGCACCGCTGCTGCCCCCCACATCCCTGCTCCTGCACCCCCTTTTTCCCTATGGAATGGGGCTGGAGCGCCCATCCCGGCCAGCGCAGGAAGGCAAAGAGGAGGAGGAAGGCGCCATCGCTGGGCTGAAGCTGGAGCTCCAGGGGACCAGCAGAAGGGGGGTGCCCCCCATCTGACCCCCCCCATCCCCACCGTAGGACCTGGCCCCATGGCTGAGCCCCCATGAGGTCTGGGGGACGTGGGGCAGATCAGCCTTTGCCCTCCCCCCCCCCCCGTAAACCCGTGTGCAGAGGGGTCTGGCTGCTCTCAACTGCACCCCAAAGCCACGTCCCTGACCCCAAACCCCCCCTATGGGGGGCACCCCCAATTAACCCATCAGCCCCCCCCGTGGAGCATGAAGCTCTTTGGGTTGGGATTCGGGGCGCATGGATCCGTGTCCCGGATTCCCGGAACAGGGCTCATTTTCATTTTCATTTTCCATGCTTTCTGTGCTGGGAATCCTGCCGGGGCAGGAATGGGGGGGGGGGGGAGTCTCCTTTTGGGGGACCCCCAATGGCTCAGGGGGTGGTGAGGGCTTGGGGGCTCCTTGTGGGGCACCGGGGGCTGAGCCTCCCCTTACCCTCTGAGACCTGGTGCCCCCCAAATCCCTGCCATGGCTCAGGGCCCCAATTCCGGGTCCAGGGGGTCCAGGGGACCCCATAATCTAGAGTCCGTGGGTCACCCCATAGTGGAACAGGGGGGACAGTGTCAGGATGGGGGGGAGGTGTCTCTCAAACCTGTGTCTATAGCTCACTCCAGATGTGATCCCCCAAACCCATCTCCATAGCTCACTCCAGATGTGGATCCCCAAACCCATGTCTATAGCTCACTCCAGATGTGATCCCCAAACCCATCTCCATAGCTCACTCCAGATGTGATCCCCCAAACCCATGTCTATAACTCACTCCAGATGTGATCCCCCAAACCCATGTCTGTAGCTCACTCCAGATGTGGATCCCCAAACCCATCTCCATAGCTCACTCCAGATGTGATCCCCCAAACCCATGTCTGTAGCTCACTCCAGATGTGGATCCCCAAACCCATCTCCATAGCTCACTCCAGATGTGATCTCCCAAACCCATGTCTATAGCTCACTCCAGATGTGGATCCCCAAACCCATCTCCATAGCTCACTCCAGATGTGATCCTCAAACCCATGTCTATAGCTCACTCCAGATGTGGATCCCCAAACCCATGTCTATAGCTCACTCCAGATGTGGATCCCCAAACCCATCTCCATAGCTCACTCCAGATGTGGATCCCCAAACCCATGTCTGTAGCTCACTCCAGATGTGGATCCCCAAACCCATCTCCATAGCTCACTCCAGATGTGATTCCCAAACCCATCTCCATAGCTCACTCCAGATGTGGATCCCCGAAACCCGTGTCTATAGCTCACTCCAGATGTGGATCCCCAAACCCATCTCCATAGCTCACTCCAGATGTGAACCCCCAAACCCATCTCCATAGCTCACTCCAGATGTGAACCCCCAAACCCATCTCCATAGCTCACTCCAGATGTGAACACCCAAACCCATCTCTATAGCTCACTCCAGATGTGGATCCCCAAACCCATGTCTATAGCTCACTCCAGATGTGGATCCCCAAACCCATGTCTATAGCTCACTCCAGATGTGGATCCCCAAACCCATGTCTATAGCTCACTCCAGATGTGGATCCCCAAACCCATGTCTATAGCTCACTCCAGATGTGGATCCCCAAACCCATGTCTATAGCTCACTCCAGATGTGATCCCCAAACCCATCTCCATGGCTCACTCCAGATGTGATCCCCAAACCCATCTCCATGGCTCACTCCAGATGTGATCCCCAAACCCATCTCCATAGCTCACTCCAGATGTGGATACCCAAACCCATCTCCATGGCTCACTCCAGATGTGATCCCCAAACCCATCTCCATGGCTCACTCCAGATGTGATCCCCAAACCCATCTCCATAGCTCACTCCAGATGTGATCCCCAAACCCATCTCCATGGCTCACTCCAGATGTGATCCCCAAACCCATCTCCATAGCTCACTCCAGATGTGATCCCCAAACCCATCTCCATGGCTCACTGCAGATGTGATCCCCAACCCATCTCCATGGCTCACTCCAGATGTGATCCCCAAACCCATCTCCATGGCTCACTCCAGATGTGATCCCCAAACCCATCTCCATAGCTCACTCCAGATGTGATCCCCAAACCCATCTCCATGGCTCACTCCAGATGTGATCCCCAAACCCATGTCTATAGCTGACTCCAGATGTGGAACACCAAACCCATCTCCATAGCTCACTCCAGATGTGATCCCCAAACCCATCTCCATAGCTCACTCCAGATGTGATCCCCCAAACCCATCTCCATAGCTCACTCCAGATGTGATCCCCAAACCCATCTCCATGGCTCACTCCAGATGTGGTTCCCCAAACCCATCTCCATAGCTCACTCCAGATGTGGATCCCCCAAACCCGTGTCTATAGCTCACTCCAGATGTGATCCCCAACCCATCTCCGTAGCTCACTCCAGATGTGGATCCCCAAACCCATGTCTATAGCTCACTCCAGATGTGGTTCCCCAAACCCATGTCTATAGCTCACTCCAGATGTGGATCCCCAAACCCATGTCTATAGCTCACTCCAGATGTGGATCCCCAAACCCATCTCCATGGCTCACTCCAGATGTGATCCCCAAACCCATCTCCATGGCTCACTCCAGATGTGATCCCCAAACCCATCTCCATGGCTCACTCCAGATGTGATCCCCAAAACCCATCTCCATAGCTCACTGCAGATGTGGATCCCCAAACCCATCTCCATAGCTCACTCCAGATGTGATCCCCCAAACCCATCTCTATAGCTCACTCCAGATGTGGATCCCCAAACCCATGTCTATAGCTCACTCCAGATGTGATCCCCAAACCCATCTCCATGGCTCACTCCAGATGTGATCCCCAAACCCATCTCCATAGCTCACTCCAGATGTGGATCCCCAAACCCATCTCCATAGCTCACTCCAGTTGTGATCCCAAACCCATCTCCATAGCTCACTCCGGATGTGATCCCCAAACCCATGTCTATAACTCACTCCAGATGTGGATCCCCAAACCCATCTCCATAGCACACTCCAGATGTGGAACCCCAAACCCATCTCCGTAGCACACTCCAGATGTGGATCCCCAAACCCATCTCCATGGCTCACTCCAGATGTGACCCCCCAAACCCATCTCCATGGCTCACTCCAGATGTGATCCCCCAAACCCATCTCCATGGCTCACTCCAGATGTGGATCCCCACTACCGAGGCTCCCTCTATGTGTCCCCAGTGCCTCGCTGTCCCCATGGCTCCCCCACACTCCGGTCTCCCCATGGGTCCCCATCCACGCTGTGGGGCCCCCACCTCTTCCTATCCCCATGGGTCCCCCATATCCGGTCACCCCACGGATCCCACCCCCCACCCCCGGGGCCTTCCCCCGCGCCTCCTCCCCCGCTCGCTCCCCGCCGGCGCTGCCCCCTCTCCGGCCGCGGGGGCCGGGCGAGCCCGGGGATTGGGAGCGGGCTTTAGGCCTCTCCCTCGGCCCGGCCCCCAGCGCCGCCGGGCGGGTCGGGGGCGGGGGGGGGGCCTCGCCGCCGCC